>NC_081568.1:3068721-3109289 GCF_022355385.1 Mustela nigripes
ATCATCTACATGTCCACCTACACATCATCTACATGTCCATATCATCTACATGTGCATCTACATATCATCTACATGTGCATCTACACATCATCGCTACATGTGCATCTACACATCATCTACATGCCCACCTACACATCATCTACATGTCCATATCATCTACATGTGCATCTACATATCATCTACATGTGCATCTACACATCATCGCTACATGTGCATCTACACATCATCTACATGTCCACCTTCACATCATCTTCATGTCCATATCATCTGCATGTGCATCTACATATCATCTATGCATATACCTACACATCATCTACATGTCCATATCATCTACATGTACATCTGCATATCATCTACACATACATCTACGTATCATCTACATGGACATGGACATCTAGATTGGTATTTTCATTGCAGGTGGATTCCTAATTGGCTCCGCCATGTGGATAAATGCTTCAGTCTGAATGGCAGAAAGGACACTGTCATTGACGTTACTAACACTTGTGTTTCTCCTGAGTCATGTGTTCTGTTTCTTTTCCTTTTTTTCCAGTTTCTGCCCTAGAACCAAACCTGCCCCTTGAGACAAAGGAAGGGATTTCATATTCTGCACATTGAGAGTCAGCCCCATTCCTGGCTCTGCCCCATTTTCTAACTTTATCCTCTCGATAGTTACTCAATTATTTGAGATTTATCTGAACCCGAGACAAGGATGTATATATCAACCATATTAGCAGGACTTGTTAAGTGAATTACTAACACTAGATGATTTAGTAAGCTCAAAATGTATACCGGGCCAAACACAATAAAAGCAATATGTTTCTTTTTCAATTCAAGTCCAAGAAGGTGATCCTGCCTGGCAACAGCTGTGTTCTAAGCAGTGATCCGAGGACAGCCCATCTCCCATGCATGATGCCCAAGCTTGTGTGCTTTCCCATCAGTTGGCAGAAAAGAAAATACTATAGACTATGCGGTGAGAAGTTACATGGGGGCTCCTGGGTTCTACCACATGGGTGTGCTCCCAGGCTCTGTCGAGGATCCTGTGGGGTGGGACCTGGGTTATTTACCTGCCTCAAGTCTTCCTGTGTAAGAGGCAGACAGTGGCACTTAAAGCTGCTGGTCCACAGGAGAATCAAATTGGTAAGGCTGTACATGAGTCCCAGCTAAATATATTAGGCATCTTTTATATTAAATGTAAAGACGGAGGCATGATACCGTCAAAGCTCCACAATGATGATGCTAAGAGACAAAAGGATAAAGGGAGGGACGTCAGTGAACAAGAGCAGCCCTGGAAGCAAGAAAGACTATTTTTCCACCAAATGAAAAGAAACATCACTGTGACCAGCAGGCAATCCGTGGATTAAACTTCAGGCTTCCCAAGAGGTTTTTCAGGGTTCCAAACTCTCAAGATCAGAAAATGTAACAATTCACTCCATTAATTTGTAAATGATGGATTAAACTGGCATGTTCTTAAGAGAAAGGAAGGGAGTCTGAGTCCTTTGTTTGATTTTACAACTTAATGTTCCAGGAAAGGCAGAGAGGCTCCTGCCTGGGCTGAGAGTTGAATGACCTTATTTTTCTATTGGTGGAAAATACATTTATATATCATGTTTATTATGCTATATTTTAATAAAATAGAATTTAAAGTTATGTTACATACCTAAACATATGATGTGTATATTTACCAACATGCTTGCTTCTTGGACACACAGGTTACGTTTCAGGAAGATATCAAGTTTTCTCAATCTGAGTCACACGTGTTATGGCATCCTAAGAGAAAGCCACTGGAATTTTAGGAACGCAGTAGAAATAATTCCAAAGTGAATCCTGATAATGAATACGTACAATTACGGCTGAGAATTACGAAAGGAGCTGCAAGCACACCACCCAACTTCCCAGGTAAAAAATGCATTTTTCAGATAAATAATTAAAATGTGAAGGGTTAGTATGGGTGTAGGCATTGATGGTGAGATTAGAGAAAGAGAACGGGGAGTCTAAAATAGATCCAGTCTTATATGCAGATCTGGTGTTTGACAGAGATGGCCTTTCAACTCTGGGGAAAAGTTGAACCTTCAATGAATGATGTTCATTCAACTGACAAGTATTTAAAAAAGAAAGAAATTTAGAAAGCTCCTCATCCCTTCATGGAAAATAAATTCCAGATGAAAACACACAAATTTTGTATATTTTATTCTAAAATGTCATGTTCTATGTTCTAAAAAAGAACATGGACAAAAATTATGAGTTAGGCACACATTATAGCTCAATCAATATTTGCTGGAATAATTTCAAAAATATTCTCTTAGAATACAGGTGGATAATTGAGTAAAGACCCAGAATTACCTCCTCCTCTGAAAAAATAAAAAGTACAATACCTACGAATGGCAAAAACGACTCAGCTGAAGTTGAGATAAGCAGGAAACAGAAAAAGAGATTTGAGGCACCACCAACGAAGACTTGCTGACTAGTTTTTGAATTACTCTCTTTGACGTCAATGAGAAGAAACCAATGTGTCAACAACAGCAGAAGAAAATGAGAAAGGACACCAGGAATTACCAGGAAGTAATTCACAGGAGAACGAGAAAACACACCAACAGACCAGGCGTTCATGGAAATACACTTAGCCCCAGAGGTAATCAAACAAATGCAAATTAAAACAAAGAAATATGTTTTACATCTCAAATAAGAGAAAGTTTAAAATGGCAAAAACCACAAGAGTAAAGTAATGTTAAGGATAAGTTTATTCATCCAAAGGAATTTATTGAATGCCAATATGTGCTGGGCCCTGCTAACGATACCTGAGGATGACGCGTCTTCTGCCAGAAAAGAGCACAGGTGCATTCCCTACAGGGAACATGTCTATATGAGTTTCTGGAATCCAGTTTCAGAGACCTCAACTGTGGACAACCTAGCACTGAGGAAGTGACCTTTTGGGAATGTACTCTAACAAAATATGCACAAGAAATTTCATCACAACTTTGGTTAAAATAAGAAGACTAAAAGAAGAAAGTTTAAAAAAAAAAAAAAAAGGAAGAACGATAATCAAAATGACTATGTGTCTACAAGTGATTTGCTAACAAAATTGTCCTTAAAATGCAACTGTATACAGCCAGGAAAAGGAGCCGAAGTATGGTTTGTTGGTTGGTTTTTAACCATTGAAAGATGCACATGCTACACTATTAAAGAAAGGAATTTGTTAGGAAGAAACATGCATGGTGCAGCCTGTTAGTGGGGGTCGGAGTCTATGAACTGGTAAGTGTGACACGTGACAGACCTTAGAGCAGACACTGCAGGGAAACAGGGATGTCGCCACTAGGAACAACATGGTTTCATTTAGAAGACACAAAATAAACATGATCGAGAGTAAAATTTTCCGTTCAGTCCCTTGACTTTGTCACAATAAGCGAGTTATGATCAGATGTGTGTGGACCCCATGCTCCTGAGGGTCTGTAGGTGGGACCAACATGACCTCCCTGCACTGTCTGATTCCAGCCTTTTCAAGGGGAGCAGAACTCCATTCTGATTGAAATTCCCTTCTTCTGATTTTTTGAAGGTAAGTTTTCAAATCTGGGAGAAAAAAAAAAATGTCATGAACTCTAGGAGGCAGAGTACAGCCACATGAAAGTCTTGACATACAAGTTTTGAGGTCAGAAAGAATATACTTCTCCACCGGGGAGGAATCTTCCAGTCCCCCAAACTGACCGTAAGGCATGTCATAAGCAATGCCTTGGGTCCACCTGTCCTAATCGTAGAATCCCATTCAGGAATCGAGGTGAGTGTGCGAGAGTCCTGGGAAGAAAGTCTTCTGAGAGGGGTTCTGCATGGATCCTGATCTCAGCCACACGGGCTCACACACTCACCAGCTCACTGTACTAAATCTCCTTTAGTGAACAAGATGGAAAGGTGCTACAAGCCACCTAGCAGGGACAGAAGGGAACCTGAGATCCCTGGAAACCTGAAATAGGAGTTGCACGCCTGCGGTCCCGGAGGAAGCCTGTCCTTAACACACAGGCTACGGCACTCACAAGGGGTATCATGACCCTGGGAAAAGCAGCGGAGCATCTTACATACTTTGCAAGTACCCTCAAGTTAGACTCCTGCTTTAAACTGGATTTCTTTTTACTATAACATTTCTAGATTGTAAATTTGTTTTTGATTATACTCAAGTTCATTTAAATAACATCATAGTATTTTTAAAATAAGAGTTAACCTCATGGAATGGATGCTTTGGGGGTCCCAGACTTCAGTGCAGAGATCCTAGGGTCCTTGAAAGCCTTCTGGGTTCTAGTGTGCCAGACACGAGGCAGGAGTAAGTGTGTACAACCTACCTCACACACCCAAAATTGTTTGGAGCAAGTT
Organism: Mustela nigripes; assembly: GCF_022355385.1. Lineage (NCBI taxonomy): Eukaryota > Metazoa > Chordata > Mammalia > Carnivora > Mustelidae > Mustela > Mustela nigripes. The sequence continues at coordinate 3,073,078 of NC_081568.1, forward strand.
ACTTAACCTCTCTGTTCTTCAGTTTTTCTTATCAGTAAAACAGTAGTAGTCGGAGTCGTCACAATGAAGTCACTCTCAGTGTTATTCTTGCTACTAACATTGTCATCCTGCTTACTGTAAGGACACTGGTGACAGCTCAAGGAGTTCAAAGTCTCATAAGCTTCCTTAAGTGGTAGCTATTATTATAGGTCAAAGAATGTTGTCATTTAAAGTGCCATGAACTTTCTTTAAAAAGATTATTACTGGGGAACCTGGGTGGCTCAGTGGGTTAAAGCCTCGGCCTTCAGCTCAGGTCATGAGCCCAGTATCCTGGGATCGAGCCCCACATCGGGCTTTCTGATCAGCAGGGAGCCTACTATCCCCTCTTTCTCTGCCTGCCTCGCTGCCTACTTGCGATCTCTGTCTGACAAACAAACAAACAAATAAATAAATAAATAAATAAATAATTCTTTTAAAAAATTAAATTAAATTAAATTAAAAAGATTATTACTAAAGCACAGGTCTTGATTACCTTGCTCCAAAAAATTAGCCACAGGCAAGATTCTGGAAATCATAATGGCCTTCCTGGTGGCAATTTTCCAGATTTAGGGGCACAGAGCAGGAAAAGCATCTGCTGGAGCCTCCCAGGTGACCACTGGACGTTGATAGAGAGCCACACACTTCCCATATCCCAGGTTGTGCTTTCGTGCTTGTCCTTCATGGCTTTTGTGCTTTGTGACCTTTTCCGTGATGTTCCCAAATTTATCAAAAGTTTGGGGGTTGGGAGGGGTGGGGACCAAAATCAAAAAGTGGAACCAATCCAAAGGAGTTGATGAAAAACCAGACCCAAGGTAGATGTTTAAGTGTACTAGGGCTTTTCTTTCCCTTCAAGATGTTTGTTCTATTATCAAAGAACCACTTAGGTACTTCTCCCAAGTGCTTTCATCATAGTATTGACTATTGCTAATAAAACAGTTACTACCAACAGGCCGTTGGTGGGCAGTTACCCTCATCATTCATTTCACTCTTGACACAACTTTGTGAGATCAATGCCGCCTCCAGGGTCCCAGGACGCCGAGTGTTAGGGGAGTCCATACGCTAGGCTGCCCCCCCACAGTCTGGTCAAAGGAGGTGGCCTCCGCCAGCATGCCATTCCCCGTTACGTCCTGAAAGGCTCTTTCTTGTTTTGGCTTCAAGTATCTGAGTGCTTGCATTTCGACCCGCTCCTCGTTGATGATTTTCCTTTAATCTTCCGTAAGTTTCGTTACTTTCACATAGGAATAGGGGTTTTGTAGACGTAGGCAAAATACGGACACTCTGAGCTATAATTCTCCTGATTTGTATAAAACTGCTGTTCAACAGACAACACATTTTAAACTATGTTAGATAGTTTATAATGTCATAAGACTAGCTTACCTGTGAGGAGATGGTAAGAAAAATCAAGGTTTCAGTGACAGGTCTCCCCAGGCCAGGTGATCACCGAGGTGTATTTTTCTATAAAGGAAAAGGACATCTTGGCAGTTCCTGAGCTGTTAGCCTTCCCGGATGTTTGAGAAAATCTGGGCGTCGGCGGGGTGTCAACTGTAAACCCTCAGATGAAAGCTTTAAGTGGGGGTGAGCTTCAGGGGATTGAAGAGAAGAAAGAAGAGCACAGTGTTTTGATATTTTGTTAAATATTAAATCAAACAAGGCAGAGTTCTGGTGTGATTGTGTCTCACTCAGCATTACGCACCTGTACGACATCACTCTGTTGAGAAGACTGGGCTCTGGGACGCGTGCAGGCTTCCCCGGGTTTCAGAAGAGATCTGAGTGAAGGCGCCGTCACAACAGTGCGGCAGACGGAGGACGGGGTGTTGTTTGCTCCTCTTGACACTCCCGCTTACCCAACAATGTGTGAGGGAGTCGAAATTTCACACCCTCTTTGGAAAGAAAAATAATACAGAGCATCTAAAGGCATGCTCCTTCACAGAGAGGGTAACATGTCCCGACACAGACCCAGGAGAAGGTGTGCACTATAGGCTTACTTGCCTTTTACCCGTGACCTTGAAACGCTGAGGGAAAGCTGGAGAGAAAAGCAATTTCATCTTTGAAATTACACACCACTGTTCTCATTCATCTTGATAAGCACTTTTAAGGAATAAAAAAAAAAAAAGGCAGAGGAATATTGCTTCTATAAGGGTTATGGAGACCTTCCTTCTGCAGAGTCGGTGTAAAGTAAATTTAGATGTTCAGAGATGCATTTGATTTCTATTGGGAGGCTCAATTGGCCACTTTGAGAAGGTTGAAAAAAAAAGAAGAAAAAGACAGCCGAAAAGGGGGGAAACGTGTTTAAAAAATGATTGTGTAATCTACTTTTAAGATGCATTTAAAATGAATAGTTCCAAAAGCAGATCCTCAAGGATCGATCAACAATCAAATCCATCAATCAAGCAACAATCAAAATGTTATCAAACTCCGAGAATAAGAGGTTAAATGAAAGACATGAATAATGTGACAATATCATTAAGATATTAAACGATTTTCTTATAAAAAAAATAAATACAAGTTTTAAAAGGTATCCCGAGTGGGGCGTTTATTTAAACATAAAGCCTGCGAGCTATTTTGTTCTTCTATTTCCGCTAATGCTCATTCGGTTTGCGTGCAAGCGCGCGCATGGGCTTGGGGAACACCTCTCCCTGCTCATCAGTGTGGTCAAGTCTTTGACCTCAAATAACGCGGGGTCTCCCTCAAACACACACAAAATAATGCAATGCTTCCATGAAATCTGCTCGTCTCCCCACAGTCTGGAATGTTTCTCTGGTTACAGGAACAGTCTGTCTCTCCTTGGAACCTAACACTTGATCGTACCCTCCTCTGTTATCAGGAGGGCTTACTGTGAGCAAAGAGAAAGCGAGGGTTTTAAACCCAAGAGGGAGCCACTGGGGCAGAAATGAAGAGCCAAGGCAAGCGGGTTTAGTTGGGCAGGGGAGGGTCTCCCACAGGGAGGGCAGGAGGACTTGTCCTGCAATTAGAAGGGGCTGGACGAGCCCTGCACTCACACTGAGCCCAGAGAAAAGGAGCCAGCCTGAGCTTCCACTCCCTCAGCAGAGAAAGACAACAGGGGCTCTGTTTGGAAGTTCTTGGCAGTTACCAGGTAGAGAAAAAGAAAGCAACTTCAAAAATCATCCCTTTCCTTTACTGAAGGCTCCCTCAGGAGCACGGCTGGAAGGAATCGGGTTGACCCGCCATGGTTGCAGGCACTCAGCCACCGGGGTACCGGCTCCCCAGAATCAGTTCCACTCTGCACACCACATCAGAGCTTCAAGGTTGGGTGGGGGGAACACACTCTGCTGACAGCTGTTCCGGAGAGTTAGTGATAGAGAATAAAATGCCTAATGGGCCCCAGAATCTCCCACCTCAAACAAAAGCCGGGAAGGAAGTGGGCTTTCTTCAAGCAAGAAGGGAGTCCGTGCCAGTCCCCAGCTCCTGCCGACGGCAGCCTGGCTCATCGAGACTTCATCTGCCGTGCCCGAGTCAGGGGCTGGGCTGCACACATCAATAGGCTGTCCTTACACGGAAAGGTCCTCCTGCTTTGGCCAGGAGACAGGGAGGGTGGCCGTATGACCAACAGGCTAGCAGACAGCATCTCAGAGACATGGCTGTCCGGGAGCCCACCCTTTGGACTCAATGTAGTGCTTCTGGGTCCCTGAACCTCCACCTCCCTAGGCTGTGCCCATGCATACAGAAAGCATTCGGTGACCTCTCCCTGGTTCCTACATGGATCCTTCCTCCAACAGACACAAGCCTTGGGATTTGGGGTGAACACATAACCACTTTGCGTTCTCTTTTTTCTTCTGGCTCACGAGAATGGGAGTAATAGATACCGAACAAAGTCCGGGAGGTGTGATGTGCTTGTGGTCCTGTGTGATTCAGGTCCGTACTGCGAGTTCATTTCTCTTACAGCAATGCACAACCCCAGAGAAAATCCCCTGCAAGAGAGGCCCTCCTGCTCTCTCCGTCTTCTTGCACTCAAACTTTAAGGGTGATGTTGGGACAGCTGATAACAGCAGTGAACAACGTTGTGATCAGAAGAAGACGCCCAGCTGAGTGGGGAACTCCGTCACCCGATTCACTGTCCTGCGCCTCTAGAGCGGGTCATAAGACCACCACTCTCGGTCATCCCCCTTCTCAACGCCCCTCCTTCTTCACCTGATACGTTTACCATACTACAAGGGTGTGTGTGTGTGTGTGTGTGTGTGTGTGTGTGTGTGTGTGTGTGCCCTTATATAAATAGACACACATTCAATCTAGAAGTCATGGACAGACACACATTCAATCTAGAAGTCATGGACTCACTACTCAAAATTACAGAGATGAGTTTCACCAATTATTTTATCCTGTCCCTTTCCCGTCTGCTAAAGAGACTTTGGATTTGCACCGAGAAGGAGAACGTTTGCCAGAAATCGTCGGAGAGAACTGATATCCTTCAGAAACCTTGCGGGGTGGGGTGCAGTCGCAGCTTGCAGCAGGTGTAGCGGGTGCAGTGATAACACCCCTTCTAGCTGCTTCCTTGCTTACTCTGGGAATTCCCCTGTCGCCCTGTCTGCAAACATCTTGGCACCTCTAAGTGTCCAAGCAAACCTCCCCGAGGGAGGGAAGCATGAGTGGTATTTATTGTTGGGTGAGTATTTATTTCTCCTTTGAAGGTAATCACCCTTTTCAGAAGGTAAGAAGCCACCCTCCCTTAAAATCACAGAAAACCCTTGTGAAGATCTCCAGATCTGCATCTTTTACCAGATGGCAGACATCCACTGGAGTAATTTTCTCAGCTAAGAGTCTCAGACATGAAGAGCTGATTCTTTCTTGGAATCTTGAAGCTGGTGAGACAAGTTCTTCAGTAGTTGAATGAAGAGATAATCCACAGATTGAATTTGAGGGGTTGGGAAAAGAAGCCGACTCCTTGGGTATCAGGGACTCGTTTAACAGTTAAGCATATTTAATACCGAAAACGACATTTTCAGTAATGCTTAGAAATTAAGCCCTGAGTTTAAATTACTCATGCAGTCACTCATCCTTGATGAATGACTAGTATAGAAGGGTACTGAGTGTTTAATTTCATATGAAATCAACCAAGTGTGCAAACTGTAGAAGACAGGATTGTTACTAAAGTGTGCTCTAACTCCTACGCCAAGGATACCCACCTTCACTGCAGGTGGGATTTATTGTTACACAGGCACGGAAGTGAGCTGAAGGCTGTCCCTGTGCAGGACATCAACTTTTTCATGCATCCTAGGTGCTTGTGAGGTGTGGTGGAGACACCAGATACCAGCACATAGGACTGGGCCCCAGGGCCGAATGTCCCTGAGCGTCTGCTGGGAGGAAAGCCACAGCCACGTGAAGGCCAAACAGACTCAGGTCACACATGAAGAACCTGCCATTCCCTGGAGGAGATGGAGAGAAAATGCTAAAGAAAAGTCAGAGAAGTTTAGACATCTGATAGTTGCTCTGTCCTTCCAAAGTGAGGGCCCTAGTTGACAAAATCTGGGGCACCGAGTCTCTTAGCTGCCATAGCAAAACACTACAGCCTGGGTGACTGAAAGAACTCATATTTATTTCTCATGGATCTGGAGGCCGGACATCCAGAACTAGGCGCTGGCCTATGGCTCCTGGCGAGGACTCTCTCGCTGGGACACAGACAGCCGCCTTCTTGCTGTAGCATCACACGGGCTTTCCTCTGCATGAGTGTGTATTAAGACAGAGCTAGCTGTGGTCTCTCCCTCGTCTCCTAAGGAGCCTAATCTCCTCATGGCGGTTCCATCCTCATGACCTCCCCAATCCTCTTTACCTTGAAAAGGCCTGTCTCCAAATACCATCGCCCTGGGGACTTGGACTTCAACCTATGAATGGGGAGGCACAAATTCTCCATCCACGACACTGACAATGGGCTGGATGCAACTCAGAAGCTACTCCCAAACAGTCTGAGTCCTGAGATGCATCAGAGACTTCGGAATCTATAGAATTGTTCTAACTTTCCCAAATATGAGGCAGGACACCTCCCTATGCTGTAGGACAGTGAAGAAGCTTCTCCCCTGAAAGGTAAGGGGTGCTCCATCAGGATCTGCCTCTGCACTTTCTGTGGTCTATGTCGGTGGCTAGGTTAAGCTGCAACATAATTCACCCAGGGATGTTTAAAGGAGGTCCCATGGGTTCAACTGTGTCTCAAAGAGAAATATGTTGGGATCCTAACCCCCACGCTTGTGGACTTGACCTTATTTGGAAATAGAGTCTTTGCAGGTACAGAAAGTTAAAGTGAAGCCATTAAGATAATCCCTAACCCAATGTGACCAGTGTCCTGATAAGAAGAGACATCACCAAGTGTGATTACTGACCTCAGGGAGAAAGCCACATGCGTTCAGAGCCAGACTGGAGACAGCAGCCACAAGCTGAGGATGGCCAGCACAGAGAGACCTCCACCTTCGGAAGCTGAAAAAGGCAAGGGAAGATCTACTCAGAGTCTCACAGGGAGCATGTCCCTGCTGATATCTTGATCTCAGAGTTCTAACCACCGGAACTGTGACAGAATGATCTCTTTGCTTTAAGCTGCCCAATTTGTGGAAATTTGTTACAGCAGCCACAGGAAACCAATACAGGAAGAAAGAGATTAAACCCCCAGGGATCTTCAAAAGCTCAGAAGCTTGTACCAGCAGACACAGGGAGTACATATAGGATTGGAATTTGAAGATGCTCGATCAAGGGCGTGTCAGAACATAAAGCTGATGGGGAAGAGTATATTGGCTGGAGTTTTCTTCATGCATATAGAATTTGCCATCTTTGCAAGGACCCTGCAGGATGGGGCATACTTACTGCGAGACCCAGTGCGGAAGCCTCCGCCCAGAGGAGGAGCACTTCCACCTCCACTCCAGGCTCAGGGCTCAGCGGCCACTGCATGTTGTCTCCTTCTGTGCTTTATGCCTCCGTCTTCCCCTCAGCCCACTCGGTGCTGCCTTGTCTACTTTTGCACAGTCTGAACATCGCTGGCAATAGAAAACGTGTCTTATTGCCCGCCTCCTGGCATAAAGCCCGAGAGGTGGTGAGTAAATGTATGTGGATGATTAGGTGATCTTCTATGTAATTCGCAAGGCGATTTTTCTTTTTAAGATTTTATTTATTTACTTGAGAGAAGTAAGTGAGAAAGACATTAAGCCGCAGGGAGAGTTGGAGAGGCGGCCAGCAGTTACCTTGCTGAGCAGGGAGGCTGATGCGGGGCTCGATCCCAGGTCTCCAAGATCATGACCTGAGCCCAAGGCAGAGTCTTCCGCCGTGCCATCCAGGCCTCCCAGCATGACAGTTCTTAAAATGCAAAGTAGTACGTGCACCAGCACAGTTGACTAGTGGTGTTTGCTACACAGCAAAGCCCGTGTGGATCCCTTCCACCACTGTTTTGTGGGTGCGATCACTCTTGCAGAATGTTGAGCAGGCTCGGCTGGCGTCTCAGTGATCTCCTCCCAGGGAAGCACCAAGCTCCGTGGCGGGGATTTTTACTAATTCGCATTTCCTGGATGAGGAAGTGAAGGCACGAGGAAGTCCCGCTAACTGCAGAGAGCCGGGATCCCGACCCACTGGACCGCTGTGTCAGCTGAGCTGGAGCATGTGTTTGATATAAACCAAGAGGGAGACCAGCCATGAGCGATCTTAACTCTAGGGAACAAACTGAGGGTTTCTGGAGGGCCGGTGGGGGGTGTGGCTGGGGGAGGGGCACTAAGGGGAGCATGCCATGTGCGAGCCCTGGGTGTTGTATGCAACTGAGGAGTCACGGAACTCTGCCACTGAAATGAACGGTATGTTATATGCTAAGTAAATTGGATTTAAATTTTTTAAAAAATTAAACTAGAATACAATGGGCTGCGGGGTGTAGCACCCCCTCCCGGAGGGCTGTGGGCCCCTCACGAGTCCCTGAGCGCACAGGTCCTGGCGCAGGCCGGGCACCTGCTGACCGCGTGGCCGAGGAGCGCACACCTGCGGCTTCCATCCCAGCACGTCATCTACATCCAGGGAGACTCTGAGCAAATTATTTAGATTTCAGTTCAGGTTCAGGCCTAGTCTACGGTCTGCGCCCTATGTCTGGCTTTAAGTTAGCAGAAAGCAGTATAAGAAATGCTACCCAGGCAGCCCCGTCAAGGGCATCTTTGACTCTTTCTATTCCAAACAGTGCTCCTGGTAGCTCAAGCCCTCTTTCACCCATTGTCCACCCTCTGATACTCTGTTAAGATAAAAAGCTGCCTGTGGTTATAATGTATCCTTCTCTCCCTGCCTGTGGTTACAGTGTATCCTTCGCTCCATCACGACTGCAGAGGGGGGTCCCGTGGGAAAACCTCCTCTCAGTTTTCTGCTCTCCCACAGGGCTCTGGCCCTCACCCCACGGCTCCCAACTCTCTTAATGTTAATAGCTTACTAGAGGGAAAAGCCTTGACACTGGCAAGGCCTCGGGTATCGGGTATCGGGTATCTTGGTATCTTGTAGGTCCTCTTTCGCATGTGAAAGTTCTTTTTTGAAACCTCCCTTTTCCTTACCTCCCCCAAGCGCATCTATATGACCTGCAGCCCCTCACAACCAGGGGCCAGGAGTCGTCCGCCCAAGGGTCCTGTCCCCATGCTCGAATAAATTACCTTTTTGCACCAGAGACGTCCTAAAGATCCTTTCTTGGTCCTCAGATCAGACCTCACTCATATTCTAAAACTTCACCACCTCTGCCCCTCGAAGCTCCTGGCAACCACCACCAACGGGGCACCACGTTGGTTTTCTGCAGGAGCAGGACACAGCCTGTCTAGCATGGGCTGACCGAGGTCAGGGCAGTGGCTGTGCCCCAGGCCGGGGGTGGCGGGCTACTGTCAAGTTTTTCCCTCTAGCAAGGTATTAACATTAAGAAAGTTGGGAGATTCCAGGAAGACTGTCACACTTGCCCCACTCAGGAGTGGGAAATGGGGAAGGTTGGAGGGTGTCCGCTTGTGCTTTGTTCTCAGCCAGCCTTCAGTTCCCTCATCGGAGGGAGGAGGGGAGGCCAGGTGCCCCCTCCCATGAAGAGTTGGGCCTTCTTCCTAGACGCTGACATTTAGAACACGTCCCGGGAGAGAGGCTGTCTGGCTTAGACTCCCTTTTGTCCCCAGTTCTTAGAACACACTTTCTCCAGCAAAGCCCTGCTCTGGGCACAATGGCTGAGGTGTCTCTGAAAAGCTACTAGAGGGTTCCCGCATTTTTGTGTCCTCCAGTAATAAGTCTGACAGAAAGGGATCCACTGGAAGGATTGTGACTGATTTGATGGGAAGCTTTTACCCTAAATATAATTTCTGAAAGAGAGAAACAAACTGCTCCCGTTACCCCAAGCCAGGAGTCTGTGTCTCCCTTGCAAGGAAGCAGCACGGTCTCGCATTACAGACAGGGGAGCACTCTCCCAGCGTCCACCTGCTCCTGTGGGGAATGAAGCCGCCGACCGTCCCTTACTGGGGTCTGGTAAGAGCACACATGTCTGTGTGTCTCCCACGTTCTGACGGCTCGAGTTCAGATCTAAAGTTAAGACAGCACATTTTCCAACAGGAACTGGATCCCCTCTGACTTTATGGCAAACTAGGGAGCTGTGGTCACAAAAGCCTTCTTTCACAGACAGGAAGGGTTTTCACCTGGAAAAATAAACTGACAAAGACAACATTTACATATTGCTGATGATATAGTGCCCTTGGAGGAAACCCTATACGGCCTTTGAGTTAATGGTGCATTTTAAAAGACGGAGATGGCTGGACGTATTGTGGTACATCATTTGTCTGTTTCCTGTTCCAGTTTCGTGAATTTCCCACAATGTGGTGTCCATGTGACCATCTCGCTGCCTCCATTGTACTGAACCCACATCTGCTCTCATACACGGGGCCGCGGCTCAGGCCGTAGATCTTCTAGCAGCCAGCCTTGTTCCCTGCTTCCTACTTCCTCAAAACGCTGTGCAGTGATTTGTGGTACCGAAAAAGACTACAAATCTGGTAACGTGTCTTGCTTAACTTGTGAAAAATTAAAACTAAGAAAAATAAGCAAAAGCCAAGTGCTCTGCTTAAGACAGATCATTCTGAGCGTTAGGAAAGCAAAGTGCCTGTATTATTCCATGAGGGAACAAATCTCCGATAATATGAAATTAAGCACCCACAACCACCAGAACGGAGTCTGCGTGTGGGTGTGTGGGGCAGGAACGTAGAGGGGCTGGTCCTATCCATTATCACAGATGAAGGGGAGAGGAGAACTTGTCTTCTGCCTTCTCCACCCAACCCCTACATTCTAACCCCTTCCAGATGTCCCTGCTTAAGAAAAAGCACTGTGAGGGACGCCTGGGTGGCTCAGTTGGTTAAGCAGCTGCCTTCGGCTCAGGTCATGATCCCAGCGTCCTGGGATCGAGTCCCACATCGGGCTCCTTGCTCCGCAGGGAGCCTGCCTCTCCCTCTGACTCTGCCTTCCACTCTGTCTGCCTGTGCTCGCTCTCACTCTCTCTCTCTTACAAATAAATAAATAAAATCTTTAAAAAAAAAAAAAAAAAGAAAAAGAAAAAGCACTGTGGTGCTGTAGTGACACCATGATCTCTTTTGAGAAAACTCAATGTTTCTAAGAAGGTTCTGAAAGATGGCACCGTCATCCCGAAGCAGGGGCTGCCCTGGGTTGGCCCTTCCACTGGACGCCTGTTGCCAGGTCTCCTCAACAGTGAACACTGTGGGCCCCTAGAAAAGTGCTCCTAGACTCAATGGATTCTTTGTAAAATGTTGAGACTTGCACTGGGTATGATTTAGAGGGGACAAGACGTATCACAGCTCTGGAACTTTGCTGGCCTGGGGTGACCCCAGAAAGCCCTACACTACTCTTCTCTCTGGCATTTTACATCAACATGTTGTGTCAAGGTGCGGGCTTCTGTCATCTCCTCAGTAAAGAGCAGCCCAGGCTCCAGCCACACAGGGCACCCCCCGCCCCAAGCCTCTGGAAGCCTTCAAAGCTTACTTCAAAAGCACTAGTTAAACCTACAATGCATCTTTCCAAAGTGGCAACAGAGTCCTTTTTATCCCTTGATCAGTGAAGCTCAAATAGGAAATGTTACACCTTTTTATCAACCCCATAGATTGTCTTTTCTGTATAAGCTGGAGACATTCTTCACAGGCTTACAGCCATTAACGCCTCCCAGGAATGCTGGGGAGCGCCCTGAGCACTCGCCCACGCCTCTGCATGTCAGGGAGCCTCAGACCGTCCAGCACAGTTTCCCCTGGATGCTCACAAGGCTGATTTATTGAAATGAGCAAAAGCTTATATGTTGGCAGGGTAGTCCCTGACACAGATGTGTACAATAAAACACATTTGATGTTTTCAAATAAAGACCTTGCCTTAAATTAGCAAGCTATTGGATTACTCTGACAGGCTGGCAAAACAAAGCATCCGTCAACAGCTGTCACAGCCTCTCTGAAAGCATCTTACTGGGGTCGGGCCAAGACGCTCCCCGGAAAGTGCGGGGCCGGGCGGGGGCAGGGAGCGGGAAATGCCATTGCCGGAGCTGCGTTTCCCTTCTTTCTTTCAGCGACGCTGCTGAAACCAAACTCGCTTTGTTGTAAAGAACTTGCTGAAAACATTTGTTTTTCCTGTGCTGTTGGCCACTAAAGGACAGTTTGCCCTCCGTGCCTCCCCTCCCCCCTCCCTTCTTCTTTTCTAAAGAAACTAAGACTCAAATTCTCTCCAAAGACCCGTCCTCTACTGTCCTGCATAATAGCCGCACCCTTTCCTGTCTGCGAGAAAATGTGTTCTATTAGCAACGTCACTGTCACATACCCACCTCCATAGGTGGCTAAGTCCCCAGGGGGCCCTCCTAGCATGTTGACTTGGATTTGGATGATGATGATGATGATTATTATTATTATTATTTTCAAAAGGAAAGTCACTGGAGCAGGAGGTAAGTCACTTGGATGAGTTAATTATTTACTAGTAGCCAACAACCGTGCTTGGCTCCCCTCCGCGTGTTACTGTCGCTGTTCATTTGCAGGATCTCTTATCACTTCTTTCCAGTTCATATTCTAGGTGTATGTGGTAGGTAAATGATCTGTTGATGGCAACAGAAAAGAAAAATGGCATTTTTGCAAGCATTTGGGAGGATGTTACCTTGCCTTATCTCTGGGTCTCTGTAGTTCCCTCTCTTTGCACCGGAGAGAGAGTTCAAAACTTACTTTCCCACCACAGCAGGATGCTGGGTACAGAGAGGTGCAGCGGACCTACTTGCCCGGTGGGTAAGATCATACAGCGGAAGTGGACCGGCAGGTGCCCCCCATAGTAACACACGGGCTCGTGTGCATACCACCTAAGTGCAGGACAAGGAGGTCCAGAGCCAGAGGCAGTTTCGGGCTGAGCATTGGGCAAATGTGGTCCAACCCAAAAAGGGGGTGGTTCACTACACACCTGCTGCACTAACTCCCAATGTCTCAGGAGATCAGAATACCTGGACATAAGAGAGGGCGTGGGGGGGTCCCCTTTCACCTGGGATTGCCTCCGGTGGCTTTCATATAAAGGAGGACGTGCCTCCACACGCCTAGGAGACGAACAGGTCTCACGTGCCCTGAGTTTCCAGGGAAAAGCACATTCAACCAGAGGTTCTGAGCAGCATGTCATGGCGGGTGGCTTTTATCCCAGTGACCTGCCCCAGTGGAGGTGCTTCCAACAAAATCCAGAGAAGTAGAGAAGACTCCTTCACACATTTTGTATGGGAGCTATTTTCAATATGCTAATATAAGTAACTTCTGGTAGTTATTTAATTCAGGCAGTTTAGTTACTCTAATGACTCCATTTGATAGACCCAGGCCCATTTTCTGGAAAAATTAATTATTTGAAGAAGCTGTCATGCATAAACTCCTAGAAAACTACAAAGGTTGTTTGGTCACGCAACACACCCATCCAAACACTTCATTGTTGAAGTGACAACAATACTTGAAATCCTTATGGCTTGGGGGATGGGCATTAAGGTGGGCACGTGATGAGCACGGGGTATGAAACACAACTGATGGATTATTGAACTCTACCTCTGAAACTAATATGCTATGAGTTGGCTAATTGAATTAAGATAAAATAAAATAAAATAAAACAAAACATTGTAGCAACTCAAGAATTTCCATTTCATCCCAAAGGCTCCACATCACCCATTCTTGGCCGAGAGCTTCTGTGATGTTCTCACTGCAGGCTGGTGCCCTGGGACACAGCAACCCTCTGGAAGCATTTCACAGATTCATTACTAACAAGCAGTCAAGAAGGTTACCCTGAACCTGCAGGTTCAGGTTGTTCCTCAGGGATGACTTTCTACTCTCAGCTGAACCATGGTTATCATACGTTGTCACATACTGTTGATACGCTCTTGTATTCTGCACTGGTTCTACCCAGAGTGGGCCTTGTGGGCGATGCAGCCGTTTGGGGTCAGCTGCGCAGTGACTGTCCCGTGGCCTCCTCCCTGAGTTTGCCGTGCCCATGAATGGACGGGGATGGAGGAAAGGGGTGTGGGGCTGTTTGGGTATTGATGGTCCCTGAGAAAAAAAGAGTGTGTGGGTGCTGGGGGCTGGCAGGTGAGACAGAGAAACCATATTCCAGAGGGAGAGTCCCTGAGACAGGTCAGACAAAATTTGGAAGTAAAGCTGCGTGTGGAGTGTGGTCCTAAAGGTCCCAGACCGCACAGTGCATGGACGGAGTGCCCATTGTTGACGAAGGAACCGTGAGGAGACACTGCGATCAGCTGCACTACCACAGTAAGAGGGTGGACAAGTACCACCGCTGGCTTGAGCCTTCAGTATTGCAGCACTGGCCTGGTGAGATGGACTGACATGTGGGCTCTGAGACCGTCCTGCCCTAATCACTCTTATTAGGTATGCCAGCTGGGGCTAATTATGTAAATGTTCTGTGCCTCAGTTTCCCCATATACAAACTGGGCATAAAGTGGGATTCCCCTCACGGGCTAGGGAGAAGCGTAAATGAGTTAGTGTGCGTGTCCTGCTTAGCACTGAGCCTGGACCGTAGTCTGTGCTGAGTGCACATTTGTTATTAATGGTTTCACTGTTTGTGTGGGCAGCTTTAGGTCTCTTATCTTAATGTATTGGTGCATTTTAGAAGATTTATTTATTTATTTGGGGGGATGGGGCAAAGGGAGAGAGACTCTCAAGCAGACTCCCTGCTGAGCCCGGACTTGGATTCAGGGATCGATATCATGACCCTGAGATCATCACCTGAACCAAAATTAAGAGTGGGTTGCTTAACTGACTTAGCTACCCAGGGACCCAATTTTTTGGCATCTTAAAAAAAAAAAAAAAAAAAGTTTATAAATGTTTTGGGTGTGAAAACGAGTTCTCTGCATGGTGTTCTTATATATTTCCCTCCACAGACAGCTCAGCCTGTGAGTAACTCCTGTCTTTGTCACCTGACCCCTCGTGATCCCCATGAAATAGTCCAGCAGTGACCACAGCAAGCCCATCTGACACAGGCAGAGGGGGCAGCCCTGCCCTCACACCGGCTGCCTGCAGGGGACCAGATGTGGACCAGTAAGCATGCTCTCTGTGAGCCATAAGCTCGGGAGGGGCAGGATGCGGATGATAAGGAAAACAGAGCGAGCGCTCGGCGGGGAGGCCCCCAGTTCGGAGGAGGCACCAGGACCTCAGGACAAGTCCTCAGTGTGTGCCCAAGCCACAGCCAGACTACTTTGGACATGACATCCTCGGAGCACAGGATCGCTCCAATATCCCCAGTCATTCCTCACCCAACTATGGATACCCAGGAATGTCCACCAAGATATCACTCAGAACTTCGTACAGGCTTACACAGTAAAGCAAGAGTTCTCTTTCAGGTGCCACCGATGGTTTCCAGCCGTGAGGATTCAGAAACCATGGCGCTGGGACCTGCTTACCGGTGCTGTCTGGTCCCGTGACCGGCAGGCTGGGAGAGTGGAGATGTGCCCTACCTATTCTCTATTATGAGATAAGGCTGGTGAAAGTAGCTTCTAGATGACCTTGTTTTAATGTGTTTTGGTGCATAAGAGCTCTGCTTAAGCTCCAAAATTTTCATGGATCAACCTCTAGATCCACTGTTTTTATGAATGTATCTAGTTTGTGTCCAGCAGTGTGCATGAGAAAGACCAGCGTATTAAAATGCTTTCTTCCAGAAGAGTTCAGGGGCTCATGATTATCCGGATCCATCACCAGTATCACTACGGACCATGTGTGCGACTCAGGCCAATCCTTCCGTGCCGAGCAGCACACTTCGTGCCCGCCACCTCCCTGCGGCAGCGGGAAGCCCTGGGGAGCTGTGGGCCGGGACCCGCGGACACAGAGCCGCCGGCAGAGGACGGGGGTGGGGGCAAAGATCACGACTCATCGCTCCAAACAGCACTGTCTGGCCCGGACAAAACAGAGCTGTGTCCGTGTGTGGGGAGGGCAGGAGGCCATCCGTCAGATCCCTTATCCAAGGGGCAACTCCAGAAAGAACAGTTGCTTTTAAAAAACAGAAACTAGTTAGAAGAAGGTAGAAAAGAAGAGAAGGGTAGGCAAGAGAAGGGCAGGGGAGGGGAGGGGAGAGGGCAGGGGAGGGGAGGGCGGGGGAGGAGAAGCGCGAGAAGGAGAAAGAGAAGAGCAAACAGGGAGACCAGCCTGGTTTCCAAAGTTGACACAACTCAGAAGTGTATTTGAACAACAAAGCAGCAGAGTTTTGTTTTCCGTGTGACTTGCTCTTATTTCTTAGTGAAATGGGTCCCACAACGGAGAGGGACAGCCCAGCTCCTTAGCTCCCAGCAGCCTCGTTGGCAGATTCCTCTTGAACCCTGCGAGGTCACCAGACATCCATCACCTGCCTCCTGTCCCCTAGGGAGACGCAGGGGGGGACCTGCTGACAGGCCCCTCACCTGGCCTCACAAGCAATCCATCTTCTGCAGATCCGGGGCGGGTCCTTGCTGAAGCCCGGCCCTGGGGCCGGCCGCACTCAGCGCGGCAAGGACTCCCCTCCAGTGGGAGCTCACGGGTCACGCTTCCCCTCCGAGCTTCAGCAGCAAGTTCCCAAACTTCAGCAGCACCCCCTCCCTGTGGCCTTCCAGGCCACTGACCCTTTGGCCACCCACAAGTCCCCCAACTCACATGGTGAGTGGAAGGCAGGTCAATCGCTCCCTACCAACAGGACTGGCTTTTCATTAGTGAATTGTCTGTTCCAAGACACATTGTATTGTTAAAATATGGGTCTGACTCTCCGCATGGCCT
Source organism: Mustela nigripes (assembly GCF_022355385.1). NCBI lineage: Eukaryota > Metazoa > Chordata > Mammalia > Carnivora > Mustelidae > Mustela > Mustela nigripes. Next base: position 3,089,313 of record NC_081568.1, read on the forward strand.
CCCCCCAGACCCATGCTGAAGCCCGAACTCCCAGTGTGACAGTCTCAGGAGGCAGGGCCATTGGGAGGCGGTTAGGCGTTGCTGAGGTAATGAGCCCGGAGCTTCTCGGAGGGCTCAGCATCCCTCCAAGGAGAGGAAGACACCAGCTGCACGTCGGTCACGTGAGCACCCGTCTGTAAGCCGGGAAGCTAGTTCTGCGTACGTCCAACCAGCCGGCACCTGACCTCAGATGTCCAGCCTCCGAACCCTTGGGAAAGAAGTGTCTGGCTTTTGCACCCTCGCCCGTGGGCCTCTGTGATGATAGCTGGAGGCCAGGGACCGTTTTAACAATTCCGGAGGCTTCAACAACAGACATGTATTGCTCACAGCTCTGGTGGGGAGAAGTTCCAGGTCAGGGGGCCAGCAGGAGGCGGGTCTGTGAGGGCCCTCTTCCTGGCTTGTACGTGGTCACCTTCACCCAGCAGAGAGAGAGAGAGAAGCAGGGACTCTGGTTTCTCTTCTCCTTATGGGGATGCTACTCCTATAAGAAGCGCCTCACACTCATGAGGGCATGTCTCCCTAATACGCCCACAAGCCCCACCTAATCCCAGCCCTACAGGGTCTAGGACCTCAGCCTGTGAATTTTGGGAAGGGGATGCAAACATTCAGTCTATTCTGGTCTCCTTGATCGGACCTGCCTGAAGGTGCTAGATACAAATGATCATTGAGTTTGGCCTCCAGATAATTCTAAGATATAATTGAAGCCCATGGATTAAGCTTTGTAACTGGAAACAAACCACCCAACTGTGGGTTTGGGGCGCCTTGGTAAGGAGAGTGCAAACCTGATTTCCTCCTTAGGAAGGATCTTCTTCCTCAGGCATGATCATGTCAGGAGACACTGAGTTGCTTTGGTAAAACCCACAGTGCCCAAGTTCACGTACAAACTGTGACAGAAGTATTTTCTTTCATTTCCATCAAAGGATAAAAATACCTGAAATGCTCATGTTAATCTCCCTACGGAGATAAGAACATCTTTGGAAACACAAAGGGCACTTTTCACTTTAACTAACCACTCTAACTGGCCGGTACTCTCCCTGCCCTGCCAGGGCTCTAGCAGGTCAGTGAGCCCATTTCCACCGCCCAGAGTCTGTCCATCCCCGATGTCACCCCATCCATATCCGTGTCTTCAAGGAGGGGCAGAGGTGCATACACAGGGTGGAGATGCTGTCGACAGACGTCCCTACTGTTCTGCTCCCAGAACGTGCCAGCCCCAGGACGGCAGGCCACTCCAGACAGCTCGGCATGGGGACTCTCACTGGAAAGATGAGTTAACAACGGGATTAGAGGTAGTTCTGCCTGCCTTCGAGAGCGATGGTTCTCAGCTCCGTTAGAGCACAGCTCCCACTGCAGCCCACGGCTCAGACGCCCACACCAGATCCTGAAGCCGAGTGCAATTTGTAGAAACACAAGAAAAAGCAAAGCAAGAGGTGTGGGTCCCGTTCTGAAACTGTTCATAATTTAAAAATCTCTGTTTCATGCCTAAGTTGCCTGTGTTGGAATGAAATGCCAGCTCAGATCAAATCCAGCACAAAATTACAGATCGAATTACTTCAAGTTCAGCACAGAGATGATGCAGAATTTCATAACTAAGCCAGCTGGGAGGACCTCTTGAAAGAATGCAGTGAGGACAGGCCAACTGGGCAAGCGCCACTAGCGGCCGTCTGAGGCGAGAAGCCGCCAACACAGACGGAGAAGGACGGGGATGTGACCGTTGGACATCCTGCCCGGAAAGACTGGGCGGGTTTGTCACATCGCTGAAGATGATGCTGATTCCACAGGGAATGATTTTTAAATGGGGAAAATCTGTCCTTGATTTTGAACTGATGATGCATTTCAGAACTCTTGAAGCGTTTCTTGTCATTTCTTCTGACTGGATTAATTCCTATTCAATTTCCTCATCTCACCGCTTCCCCAAACTATGATGTCGTAGGAAAAACATCAACATTTACTGAAGTTTCAACACTGAAGACCTGACCTTATTTCGATTTTGCAGATAATGCTTCATGCAGACGTGGATATTATTCAATTTCTGTGGGTGAGGAAGCGGAGGAGTAAGGGAAGATAATTGTATACCTTGCTGAGGCAGGGCTGATGTGCCAAAACTAGACTTGGAACCAAAGTTCCTAGCTCCCAGCCAAATAAATGCAGTTTTCACAACATACGTATAAATTACGGGTGTCTATCTTTGCTTCTGTCATTGTTGATGAAATGGATGGCCCTGTTCTTAAGAAATCTCCACAAATGAAAACCTTAGATTGCTTTCCTCTGACCTTCTTGTATGAGGTTTTTTTTTTTTTTCACTTTTCTTACACTTGACCACTTCTGTCTTAACACATTTTTTTTTTTTTGATTACAGATATGTAATTAAGTTGTCTCACTGGTGACATTCTAGAGGGAAATCTTAAAGTCTAAATTCCTGAAAACAGACATGCAAAAGATTCCCCAAGCCCTACGTTTGGGTACCACCGCCATCAAATATTTTCTTGGAAATGGACATGGATATGCCTGTTCACAGTTCACTGGATGAAGTCTGCTGCTGAAAACTGTAACACGACTGTATGGCTGTTATAAAACTCCCGGAACTCCTCCGTGCCCCCCCCGACCCACTATACAAATATTATTCAAGCCAGTGATTAAAGCTAAGAACTGTTTTTCATAAATAACTCGCATCACAAACCAAATTATCCCTGTTACTGACCATCCTCAGACCAGGCTCTAATTGGACAATGGGAAAGAGTAATTCAGATGCCAGAGTAAAAATCCCCTCTCCTCCCTTCCGAGTTAATACTGACAACTCACTGGCCACAGGCAATTCTCACAGTGCTTTGCCTGACTTAATTTTGCTTTTAGCATTCAGTGCCAGGAATACCTAGAAAATTATCTACTAATTATCTAGCATTATCTATGTTGGTTCATGTCTAAAGAGCAGCTCATCTAATTACAAGCCCCTTTGCTATTTGCCTCTAAAGTGTGGGTTTAACTGAGAATTTCTCCAAAAGGGTTTGCACTAAAGGCTGGTAATTATGTGCCTTGCATTCTTCGGAGGCCCCTCTCTCAGGTATCAACAACAAACAGAGTCACTCAAATGATGCTTTCACAGCAGGTAGGCTGTAAGCAGTAATTACATCTTGGCATTTTAAGTGTTTCCTTAAACTGGACAATTAGTAAGCACTCTGCTGACCCAGTCCCAACATTCCCTAGAGAACTACAACCACTCACCCCTTCTGGAAACTCATGGACTCTTCCATTGTACCGTCAGAGCACAAGCTAGTCAGTCCTCTCTTAGCAGGTGTTTCTTGAGCATGTTTAGAGTCGAGGAAATAAAACATGATTTTAAAACAGGCTGACATTGAATCATATATTGAAAATACAAAGAATTATTAAAATTCCCAGTTACGAGGACCAAATGCATGGGACACTTTATCCATTAATAAGCAAGTAAAAAACAGTCCCTCAGCACCTGGAACATGCTAGAAAACCCTAGCAGGGCAGCTGATACAGAAAGCATTTTAAGCTATGAGGAAAAGCATACAAATTCTATTATTTTTCAATTTTAAAATAATTAAAAACCCAGAGAAAAGTTAAAAGTATGGTTAAGTAATTTTTATTCTTGAAACATCAGAGCAAAACTTGCTGTACAGATGCTCCGTCACACGGGTAATTACTTGCCCATTTTCTACCAAAAAAGGGACACTTTCTTACTTAATGGAAGCACAGCAGAGAAAATACTCTATGCACTACTGTAATGGTGGGTTCATGTCATTATACATTCCTCCAAACCCATACACTGGGTAATGTGAAGAGTGAACCCAAATGGAAGGCACAGGCTATGGTGGCGACGGATAAGGCAGGATAATCATGGCAACTGTATCACCCGGGACGTGGAGAGTGGGTGGTGGGGGTTGTGCCTGGGTTAGGTTAGGGGATGTACGTACTGTCTTCTTAATTTTTTGTGAAGGTAAATGTGCTCTAAAAAAATAAAGACTTTAAAACAAACAAGCAAACAAACAAACAATTAACCATGGCTTCTGGGGGAGGTCGTGATACAGAAGGGCCACCCTTCTTTAATAACACTCTTTGCACTTTGGTGGGCTTTCTCCCTTCCAGCTCATCGACTGAGGAAGGAAAACCATGAACAGGAGATTATTTGAAGAGGGTGAAATAAACAGGACTTGTCTGTTTTGTTCTGTTTTTCTAATCCTTGTTGTGTTTCTTGTTTTGTTTTGCTTTGCTTTTCTGTTTATCTTTGATAGATTTGGGGGACTGCTAAAAGGAGATAGAGTGAGCCACTATTTCTCTGCTATTTTAGGACAAAAATATCTCATCTATTCTACATCTGTAGCTGCGCCTTTTAAAAATTAAATATTTAGTTTACTTTTATAATTGTTATTTTTATAATTGCTCTCAAATAGTACTATTATTATATCAGACATTGAAAATAATTGTTTTCACTATAATTCTTTATTGCCTGTTCTCTAAAGCTGTTTAGGATCCTTAAAATTGTTATTTTTTTAAAGATTTTATTTATTTGACAGACCTAAAATAACCCTATGTCTCAGAAAGAGAAAGAGAAAAGGATACCAGAACTTCAAAAAAAAAGAAGTAGGGAGACATAATCCTTTTTAGAATGTGAGATTTCACACACACACATACACACACACACACACACACACACACACACGAACTTCATGCCATGGAACAGAGGAAAACTTAACAACAGATCATGTGAAAGATAAAATATAGTGATTATTTATACGAAAGCAAAAAACAAATCCTAAAGCATAAACTCAAAGTCTTAAAGTCTTAAAGTCTTATTATGGTACTGGACAAAAGTGAGGGAAAATGCAAAGTGGTAGCTCATTTGTCTAGGAAAGCTATTGGAGAAAAACAGAAATGTGTATCAGAAATTAAGACTGAATTACAATGTGGCAAGGATAGGGCATGTAAAACTGGAAATGCAGTATCAGAAACAGAGAATATAAATCAGAAAGCTAAGAAAATTAAATGGAATCAAGAATATTATCAAAAGAATCAGAAACACGTGTTGAAGACATGCAAAGAGGATCCAACAGATGTTCAATTGGAGTGATTACGTCCTCCCCAACCCTTCCCCCCACCGGGGGACAAATGGAACAACAGAACAGAATTAATATTTAAAACTGTAACACACACACACACCACTTTCCTGGAATCAAATAAAACTTGAATCTATGTATTAAGGTGTTCATCATTGACTTGGAAAGTTTGACTCAGAAAGATCAATTCTAACGGTTAAACTCTAAAAGTTAATGCAGAAAAAAATGTGTGAACCTTCAAATGTAAAGTCCACGTCACTCACAAGTTACTCCAAACTTCTTGACAGGAGGCAAGTAGGGAAACAGGAGAGGAAGGGAGCCTGAATAGCAAACCATCTGTCAAGGAAAGAAGATGCACGCACCCAGTAAAATATTCACTTCTGCAAATACGAATGAGGAAGGGACTTGTGTTGAGTGACACAGGTTAAAATAAAACCAAATGGCAGAGTGATATTTATTTTGCTAAATTTTTGTAAAAAAGGAAGAAATTCAAAAATATGGAACGTAGCTGCTTATTTTTGCTGAAAGGAACCATGAAAACCCAAACCTAAAACAAATAGAAATAATTGTAGTGTTAGGTGAATAAGGAGAGTTAGATCATGATCATGTCAACATTCCACATATTAACAGATTAAATCAACCAAGAGGAGAAACTTTAACCTTTAAATTTAACAAAAATAAATGAACTTAAGTATGTAGTAGATGGGTAACTTACCCATAGAGATAAGAAACAATTCAAGTTATTTTTAATCAATACTTCTGCTGGTACATCCTCAGTGGGATATACTTCAAGGAACAAGGGGACTGCAGAGAAATAAATTCTAAACTTCATTCAGCCATTCTATCTCTAGTGATAATAGAGAGGTTGTAATTTTGACACTACTTCTGCAGCTTGTAAGAGAAAACAAATCACTAAATATGCTAATGTTATTACGAACCCAAACTTCCAAATGTGAAAAAGACAGAGATAAATGGAAAAATCAAAAAAGCTAAGAGTAACACCCTCTATTTTTTTTAGAAATATGATTTCATGATTTTCTTTTAAAAATGTCTATTTCGCCAAGCTCTGTCACTGAAGCTGCCTGTAAGTACTGAGCCCTGTTGTGATAGGCATGTCTAGTGCCCAGGAGCGGACCGCCTTATGAGAGCCAGTGCTCCTTAAACAAGAGCTAATCTCAAATGTGCAGCAGAGTAAGTTCCCAGCATCCCAAGGCTAATAGGACCACATCAGAGAAACACAAGAGCTTGACGGAGGGGCTCACACCAGGTAAACTGGGAAACTTAAGGTGTCAATAAAAAAAAAAATAGTAACTATAATTAAACATACAATGCTGACCAATTACAAATACCCGATCTCTCAAAAAGGTTTTTTAAAAATCTCGTTATCCCCCATTGCAAGGGACTGAATATTCTGAAGAATAAAAATGACATGAAGGGGCTCAGTCCTTCCTCCAGTATGTTAGGGGTAAATGTAGATAACCCTAGTTGATGAAGTAAAGATGCTTCCTACATAGTAATGTCAATTAGTACGTATCAAAGCAATCTCATCATTATCCTTCTGCAACCCCGTCCCCAGTCAGATTGTTGAGGTCGGCAAGTCTCATCAATGGAAGCTAAACACCCCAGATGATCCGCTGTCACCACCCTAACCAAGTGATTAAATTTAGCATCACTAATAACGCAGCAGACTGACACGAGGCACTTCCTGATGGGCTGAAATGTCAAATACCGGAACGTGACACATGAAGTGTTCCTGCTAAAAATAATAGCCAGGAATGTAGACCTCACCTTGGTTTTATAGGGAATTGTAAGAGCTGGGGAAACAAGTGAAATGATCCCACGAGAAAGCAATCGGACGAATCTAGAATGCAGGACACAAAAATATCCCTGTTTTATTCTCGTCATGAAAAAAAAAAAAAATTAAGGCCTTAGGGAAGAAGGGGCTCCAAGTCACAGAAAGACAAAGGTGGCGCGCCAGTGTAATGAGTGCCCAGGCTCGGAATCTAACTTTGGTAAAACCAGTTCTAGAATGTTTTGAAAAACAGAAAAAGTGTTCACACTGTCTGGGAGACACTGGATTTGAGGGAGTCACTGTTGATTTCAACCCTATGATAGTGGTATTTTGGTTATGTATATGGGTATGTGGGGCTCAGCAAAACGTTGCTTATCAATCTACCTACTTACCTATCAAGACAAAGGCGTAAACTAACAGAGACAGAAAGAAAAATAAAACACTATTTTTTTTTTTAATGTGGTAAAATGTTAATTGTTGGATCCAGGTGACTATTCCATCAGTCATCAGCTTTTTCTTATAATGTACCATTTTTCACAATAAAAAGAAAAATTATATGTAAAAACTACTTTCAGTCCAGAACTGAATGTAGGCCTAATTATTCTTTGATGTCTAATTAAATACAACCATCAAGGATTCAGTATTTGGGGCTTATCTGAAAACTAAGATCATTGAAAGATGAAATACGCCGATCTCAACAGTTATCACTTGTATTTCCCCAATTAGAGTCAACCATCCTTTCTGAAAGATTTGATTGTATCACCAAACTACTGCCTGTCAATAAATACATTCCGTTCTATGGGTCATAGGGTTGTCATTTTAGTATTTAATAATTCAACACCTCTCACTGCATTAAGCTCTAGAAATTACAGGTCCTGCTGCCTCCAGGAACAGTCCTTCTCTCCGGGTGTCTCATTCTCTTAGGCCCAGCTATTTCTTAATCAAAGTACATTCTACCTTTTTACAGTTCTGACACAGTTTGCTTCTTAAAGGGTTGGCTCTGAATGTTCGTTGAATTGCACTGGATTCCTAGAACAAAAACAACTCCGTGTGTGTGTGCGTGTTCGAGCGCACACACGACTGTGTGTGTCATACTTCTGACACTGAGTGAATGTATTTCCAAATCTGTGGCAGTGAATGACACGGGAGGCAGCACGGTGGCCTACCCACAGTACGGAGACCTGTGTTTCTGTTTCTTCCCGCTCCTTGGGGTCTCTAGTTATGGTCATGTAGTCAGAAACATTTACATTTTGTAGGTGAAGGCAGCTGAGAGTCAGTGGCATAATGGAAGTGACATTAATAACATTAAATGTCATAACTCCTGACAACCTGATGCAAATGAGCACCTTCCAAGCAAGCAAGGGGAAAAAAAAAAAAAAAAGTATCCCTGAATATATCTTTTCTCTAAACCACATTCAGTACTAGAACTCTCCAGTCAAGATGGAAACGAGGTGTCCGATTTTGGTGAGCCCGCGACCTCCCTGTGGGCACAGCCTGGTCATCTCTCAGGCCGGAGCCGTCTCCGCGCGAGGCAGGGAGAGCCACGCTGGTACTCAGGGCGCGGCACATGCTTCCCTCATTCAGGTCTTTCCGTTTAGCGGCTGCTCCCATTTTCCTTCCTCTTTTATTTTTCCTCCAACGCAGATGGGACTGGCAGGCGGCGGGACGGGGAACACCGTCAGGCCCCTGCCTCGGTCCTCTGCGCAGAAACACAACAAAGGTGCTTTCAGAGCGAAATGAAGCAAGTCCCAGCATCCGTCCCTGTTGTCATAACAGATGAAGCAGGCCCTTCTGGTGTGGTTCCCAGCTTTCTCATCTCCTCGCCTTGTCAGGGGGTTGCCATCCTTTAGAAAGGTACACGGCATTTTGAAAGGATTAGATGGAGGATAAAACACAACTCGATCCTTTATAAAAGGGAGGCAGAGAAATGTCAGATGGTGCAGAGCAATCGGGCCAGAGTGACGTGCACACAGAGAAGCAGCAAACTGATCGCGCTCCGGTTCCTGGGAGGCAAAAGCGGAACGTGGCGCTTGACAAATATTTACTCCCCCAGAGGAGGCGTCTGGAGGAGTAAGTGGTTTCTGACAAGGTTTAAAGTACGCAGAAGAGGCCGACTCCGCAAACGGAGGGTCGATTCCCGCGCGCGCCTCTCCGTCCCCAGCGCAGGCGGCAAACCAGGGAAATCCACCGTCTGCTCGTCTTTGTAAGGACAGAACCGAAGAGGCGCGTCGTGCCGCTGTGAGCAGAGCTGCAGGGGCCGAGCCGGGCGCCGCGAGTCCGGGGCTGCAGGATGCCCGGTGCCCGCGGGACTGCGCGGCGACAGCGCGGAGCGAGGCGCAGCTCCGAGACGGGCGGCGACCCGTCTCCTGCACAGAGAGACTCCAGCTGAAGACGCGACCCAAGTTCCCTGCCTGTGGGCGCCGCGCCTCGCGTGACATGGTGCGGCGGCTGCGGTCGCGCAGTCCCCCAGCCGCGTGCGCCCCGCTCCTCTGCCCCCGCTGCCCCGCTCCGCCGCGCCCGCCGCGCAGACGGAGATGCCGCGGCGCACACGGAGATGCCGCGGCGCACACGGAGATGCGCTCGCTCCCCTCCGACACGCCGCACGCACCGTGTCAGCGCACGGTCTCCTGGACGGCGCGGCACCGAACGTTCTCGAGGCTGTGCGCAGCTTCCACAGGCAGCCGGTACGGGACCCAGACGGCTGACTCCCCCCGGACAGGATTTACTCGCACACACGTGTGTGCACTTCTAGCGTTTGCTAAACATGGGGTCAGCAAGGGAAGACCCGCGGAGATCCTCGGGATCATCAGGGGCAATACCAGGGCCGATTCTCCACCAACAGGGCGGCGTGGCGCCAGTTACCTGAGGAATCCGAGCACCGCACGCGCGTCTGCACCGGATGCACACCGCGTCCAAACCGCGTCGGCCGGGGTCCTGACACGCTCCTGGGCAAAGGGGAACAGTAGGCACTTGGCTTGTCCGGTACTTCTAACGAGGTGTGTGCGGGGCTTATTTCGGAGAGAACCTGCTAAAGCAAAACTGCACTGCAGTTTGAAAGGTCCCCTCCCCGTGGTGGCTGTGCGCGGACCTCAGTGCGGCCCGCAGTCAGGTGTGTATGTACGTGCGAACACACGGAGAGATGCAGAGAGAGTGATGTGCGTGTGCCTGTGCGTGTCTGTATCACGGGGTCCACTGGGAAGCTGTAGAATCACAGACACCCAGTAACAACAAGCAAACTTAACACCCAGATCTTGTTTTCTAAATACCATTCTCAAATTTAAAAAAAGTCAAGATTCCTTGGAAAAATGGCTGATTTGAGGGCTGAGTCACGGATTGCATGGAGCAATGGAGTGTGGTACAAAAAATAATGAATACTGTTATGCTGAAAATTAATTAATTAATTTAAAAAAAGTAGCTGAGTCTAAAGTGAGGGGAAGGGTCTGAAAAGTTCACGAGCTAACCTCCATTTACTCTCAGTGGCCAAATACGGAATAAGTTGAACAGGAAGATGAGTAACCATCGTGTTGTATTATAACCCAAGAATAAAAGTGATATCCGAAAATCCATTCTGATATACGAAATGATTACTAAATAATAAATTAAATAATACTAAATAAATAAACCAAGTATACTAAATAATAAATAAATGGAGGAGAAAAGAGAAATAGTCTTCAAAGAGAAATCCAGTTAATAAATATCAAATAAATGAGTGAAATAAAAAGTCACCATTAGGACATCACAGCAATAATTACGGCAGACGAGACTCCCTGATGAGTGCAAGTTAGTGGAAGGAGTCCCAAGGAGGACAGCGTATGCGCATCTTCTAACGCATCTCCTCTGATGTATTTATTAATTGTATGGTTTTAGCACATGTCCTCGAGTTAGCTGATACTTCTCCTTCTGGAAGGTGGAGGTTACCTCTCCTCCTCTTCTTCTTCTTCTTCTTTTTTTTTTTAAGATTTTATTTTTATTTGATAGAGAGCGATTGCAAAAGACAGGGAACACAAGCAGGGGGAGTGGGAGAGGGAGAAACAGGCTTCCTGCCAAGCAGAGAGCCAGATGCGGGGCTCGATCCCAGGACCCTGGGATCGTGACCTGAGCCAAAGAAGAAAGCTAACGACTGAGCCACCCAGTTAGTATGTTGGAAGGAAAAGGGCACATCATCTCTGCGATATCCTTTCTCCAAATCCACATAATTAAGCTAATTGTGAAAAAACTTTATAATATTAATTTTCTAGGACTGTTAGAACCAGTACCATAGACTGAACCAGTTATAAAACAGGCATTTATGTTCTCACATCCTGGAAGCCAGAAGTCTGAGATGCAGGGGTGAGCAAGGCTGGTTTCTTCTGAGACCCATCTCCTTGGCTGTAGATGGCTATCTTCTCTCTCTGTCCTCATGCGGGCATCCCTGTACTGTGTGTCTATGTCCCGAACTCCTCCCCTTAAAAGAACATCAGTCATATTGGGTTAGGGCCCTGTCTAATTACCTCTTCATATGTTCTGGCTTCAAAACCAGTCATAGCCTAATGGGTGAATGTTAGGTCTTGCGTATTCGAATCAGACGGTGGGGGGGTCACAACTCCGATAAACACGACTAGAGAAACATTACACAAAATACCCAACCAGCACTGTTCAAGAGTCCAGCGTCATGAAATAATAGGAAAGACTAAGGAACTTCACAGATAGGAAAGGACTGAGCAGACCTGACGACCAACGCAATGAGGACCCCCGAGTCGAGCGTTGGAAACAAAACGAGCACTGCTGGGAAACTGGGGGATCTGCACAAACTCTACAATTCACACAGTAGTACAAAATCGAGGATAATTAATTAGATCATATCATATAAAATATTAATATTGGGGGAAGCGGACTGAAAGGTACAAGGAGCCATCTGTACCATCTTTTTTTATTTTTTAAATATAGATTTAAAAAAAAGCTAAATATAAAAGTGATTTCCATCTTCAAAAGTATCTACCTTTACTTGAGAAAAAAAAAAAAAAAACATTACCCAGGAGAAAAGAAATTCATATCATGCATTTTCTTTTTAAATGTTCTCTATGTAAGAAAATTTTTTTCTTTAATGACTTTTGAGTCTTACATTTTTTGCTTTCTCAATTTGAAAGTAAGTCATATATCCTTCTGAATCTTCCAGTCACTGATTCCTTCTTGCATTAACCCTACAGCCCTCAAGCAGTCATGAAGCACTCAAATACACTTTGCATAGAACATGATTAGAATATGCTCTAGTGGGCCCCTGGGGGGCTCAGCTGCTTAAGCGACTGCTTTGGGCTCACGTCATGATCCCAGAGTCCTGGGATCGAGTCCCGCCTTGGGCTCCCTGCTCCACGGGGAGTCTGCTTCTCCCTCTGACCTTCTCCCCTCTCATGCTCTCTCTCTTTCTCTCTCTCTCATAAATAAATAAAATCTTTAAAAAAATGTTCTAGTCATTGATGTACCCATGGGTGGGTGCACCACCAGGAATGCACATGGGTGGGTGAGGAAGAAAATCTGGAAACACTTCTTACTGCAATGCTGCTGCAGATCTCAGGAGATAAGAACAGGAGACTTCCTCAAAAATTAGAAAATACCTTAGTCTGCCCAGAGAAAGGTGGGTTAGCGTTCTCAAGAAGAAACACAAGAATGACATCATAAAGGACATGGGGCAAAGCATGAAAGGATTCGGTGAGCAGTAAGATTTGTGCATGTACGGATTTTTGTGAGATAACTATCAGGAACTACAAACAGTTCTGTATTATTTGGGAACAGAGATTTTGAAAGGAGGATTAGGGAGAGCGGAGGAAGGGTTTAAAGGCAGGCAGCGAGAGGACTGGGTTCTCTGCGTGGGAGAAGGTCTCAGACAGCTTTCATCCAGGATGAGACTGTAAGGTTGCATTTTGTATTGGTCCATCTGGGAAGACAGCATGAAGGATGAAAGGAACAGGTTGGCCTAGAGAAACAACAGCAGATTATAAGTCAGTTTGCAAATGTCCAGGTTGGATACCATGAGAGTGTGGGGGCTGGTCAGAGGTATGTAGCCAGTTCCCTCAATAACCAAGCACCTCCGCAGCACGTGCACTGCAACAGGAATGATGCAGAGAGAGTAGCATGGCCCCTAGTGTGGACAACAAGCAAACTCACAAAGCATTCCATATTTCTAAAAAATTGGTTGCTTACCAATTGTTCAGAGGGGCAAAGGGAGAACTAAGATTGTAGGTGCATCTTCAGATTTCTCCCTGAGATGTGGTTCGACTTTACTGGTAGTGGTAGTGGTAGATTCTGACACCGAATCTGTCACTGCTGGTAGTGGTAGTCCTCCTAGTACTAATACTACAACTCGCAATAAGAGTACTTCTACTGCTGTTGCTGCTGCTGTTACTAGTTCTAGTAACACAAGTAGTCTGAAGTGCTTGCTGAGCATCGGGCAGAGCTGGCTTCCCCTGTGTGCCTGCACTCAATGCTCTGCCTTCACTATCTTGAAATTCTTTGTTTTTCCCCCTGGTGAGTTATCTTGGCTTCCATTCTCTACTCATCTGTGTCTTCAGGTTTCTAGCCGGCAATTCACTCTGCTACCTCCGTTCTTCGACGGATCTAAGATTTCCAGTTTATTTTCTTGCAAGGACAGGAGTGATGACTTCCAAGGTCTTTCATCCATCAGAGCTGACATCAGAGGAGGCTCATTTCTGGGTTGTTCCGTGTCGATCCCATAGAACCCTGTGGGGCCTCAGGGAGCTATCTGGGGATGCTCATCTTCACCCGACAGGGATAGAGCTGGTTCACATGTCCAGGCAGCATCAGACAAATGATTGTCCTCTTGGTCCCTCTTCTGGGATGACTGCAGCCATGCCTGAGGCTTCTGCATGGATGCCTCAGGACTAAGAGCTCAGGAGGAGGTTGGGTCTGGGGGTCAGAAGGTTGGATAACTATGGACAAGGAAAGAGAAAGCTTAGGGAGGGAGGAATGACCAAGAGTGTTAAATACTGGAGAGAGATTGGGGGATTCAGGTTAGGAAACAGTCTTTGGATTTGAGAAAATCTCTTAATTTCAAGAAGAAGTTTTATTTTATCAAAATACCCAATATAATAAATATGCTAATTTTGACAAATGTTTGGGGAACAACAGCATCAAAATCTACAAAGCTATAGGAAAGTGATGTTGAAGCCTAGCGAAACTTGCAATAACTCATCTCTATAAGGCAAATCCAAGGAGGCAGTGAAGTATAATTAAGAAGCTCCCCTTTCAAGACCAGGGGACCCTAGTCTGTGGCAGGTGTCCAAGAGTACACATGGCATGATAAAGAGCACGTGAACGCACATACGCACATAAATAGGAATCGTGTGGAATAGAGCAACATTTCAATTTGAGTAAGGATGTGGATGGGGTGACTCAGTAGGTTAAGCGCCTAACTGTTGATTTCAGTTCAGGTCACGCTCTCGGGGTCCTGGGATCCCGTCCTGTGCTGAGCTCTGCTCTTAGTAGGGAGTCTGCTTGAGATTCTCTCTCTTTCCTGCTCCCACTTCAATCCCACCCAAATAAATAAATAAATCTTTAAATGGAAGAATGTGGATGGAAACATTTTCAGATGAAACACAAAAAAGACAAAACCGAATAAAAGGCGAGCTGAGCTGAGGAGTTTGCTTGAATATCATAGTGAAAACCTGCCTCCTCTTTCTTGACGGATGAATGTAGGAGCCCACACAACCACCCTGCTCTCCTTGGCCCCTCCGGCACGTCCCCATTTTAAGGACCATCCAAAGGTCGATGTTGGGCCTGCAGGTGGCCTGAGTGCCACATCTGGGGGCCCCATGGGAGCTCTTCACTCTCATAAGCACTTCCAGGGTTTTAACTACAGAAGTTCAAGCCACCATCAGACCTTGGTTCAAGTTCACCTGGAGGGCGGGTCTGAAAGTGCAGGCACCTATAAAACCTATCTGGTCACCTCCTTTTGGACCTTGAAGATGCCTGCCCAGTGTGGCCTATGCCAGGATTTCAGGCTTGTACATCGTTTAACTGATGAACCAAGCTAGGGCATTGACTTAAACCCAGACGCCGCTGTTGCGAGTACCTGGCCAAGTCACAGTCTATGTTGTTCTATTCGGTTTCAACCGTTCAAATATGACCTTCCAGCACCAGAGCAAAGGAGCATGTGATGAACTCAGTGAATCAGTGTCAAATAACTTTGCGCTTTCTGCCTGCTCCCCGCTCCTAGTTCACACTCCAGTGAGAGAGCTCCCGTTTCAGGGTGTATAAAGGTGAGAAGCAGCCACTTTTTGCCATCCAATGATAGTAAATGAGACTGAATGCCCTTGAGAATTTAAGTTACCCTATGTCATACTACAACTTTGCCAGTTGTCACAGGAAACAGTGGCTTGTTCATGAGTGTTTCACTCAGAGGACGCTTGGTCTGATGTGCAGGTCAGGGGTCAGGCTGTTCTAAACTAGCTGAAGCACCACTTCTGACCAGTCACTCTGTGGGTGAGAACCGTATCTTCCCTGAGACCCGAAGGAGGAAAAATCCCCTTCTTGCCCGCGGAGCACCTTGCTCCAAAGGCCGGAGAGAGGCCTGGATAATTTCATTCATTCCAGGTAAAACAGAAGTTAGACAATTTTGTGACCTACAATTTGAGAATGCAGATTTACCTCTGTGGTTGTCCGGATTATTCTATTACACACAGATTTCGAATTACATTCCATCTTTCCTTATCCTGTAGAAAGGAAGCTAGCTACTTGGATGTGGCTTCAAGTACATGCTGTGATTACCTCTCCAAGCCACCGGAGGATGGAAGGGTGTGTGCAGCACCGAAGATCACTCTGCAGGAGCAAAGTGTTCCCCAAGCAACCAGGCTTTTCACGATGGAAGATTCCGTGCCAAGAGAGCTAGCCTGGGGACATGGTGAGGGAGTTATTCAAATCAGCTCAAGGGTTAACAGGAGGATTCTGAGGACAGCACCCTGTCCAAAAGGAGGGCTGAAGGCGGGTGGGTTTACATTGTGCCCGGTGGCAGCAATTACAGCCTGGCAGCCTAGAGCGCGCCAGGGGCATTCATCAAGGCCACAGCCACTCACTTCCCGAAACAAGCTGTAATGTCTGTTTATCATAGAGCCTAATTCCCCAATGAAGGGAACAAAGGCAAATATCAAAAGAGAGCAAATGTTTTTGACACTAGGAAGTGAAGCAAGGGACTAACCTCTTTTCAATCCCTTCTTTGTTAAAACGAACTCTTGCCTTGGCAGCTCACTGCAGATGTCGGTCAGAGCCTTCCTCTTAGCCCCAAACAGTGCTGATGGCTCAGGCCCCAAAGGAGACAAGACATAAATGGGGTAGTGACTCCAGGTAGTTTCTCCGTGCAAGAGAAGCCTTGCCACCCTCTGAGCCAGGCCCCGGGCACACCCTTGGGAAAGTATAATCAGTCTATAGACTTGGATGTGTTTAGTTTTACAGTCTGTTTGTTGTTTTTTTAATTAGCAGACACTGTGATATTTGCATGTGTGAGTGAGTAAGGGCTGGGGTTCTGTCTAAAAGCAGATAGTTATTTAACAAAGGGTGTGGAATATTCTTTCTTTTATTTTCTAGGGCAAATTGCAATTCTGTTTTTCCTAAAATTATGTTTGCCAAACGTGGGAGATTCTAGCAATTTTCTAGTCTAGTCTAGCAATTTTCCTTAAAATATATCCGTCTTGTTCCAGTGCTGGGGGAGGGGCAGGGGGTCAACCTCATTTCAGATTCAGTCTTGATGTGCAATGAAAGATGTGTGGCAGAGACTGACCAGCCTTTGCTCTCTGCGTTCTGGACCTCGTGTGCACTCCGTAAGACCATTAACCCATGGGAGCACGAAGGAATTATGGGACAGTCACCTGGAGGTAGGACACCTGGAAAGGAACAGATGAATTTTGCTGGAGGTACAATGAACATGGCCACTGTGGCAGAACTCATGGTCTTGATGGTGTCTCTTTACTCTATCCACCAACCCATGGAAAGCCTGTGTGGAGGAGCTTGCCGTGGAAGACGCTGCCCACGTGTGGTCTCATGGCCGAGCACGTGTTGGGCTTCCTCCAGCCGCTCTGTGTTGATCCCTGGTCTTTGGCAGTGAAGAGATAAAGCTAAATGCAGATGCTTATAGAGCCATGAAAACAATAGTGATAAAGTCATGAAAAACCTGAACACTTGATGCCTATAGTCTCAAAACCATAGACTCCTTTGTAAATGTGCCCAGTTCTGGCTGGCTGTCCATGAACTAAGCTGATTCTGTCTTCATATGAACCCATCTGTTCCCACAAAGAGCCATGTTTCGTGCCTGGCAATTCAGCAACCTTCTGGAGTTGCCCTGTTGAAGATCAATAAGTGGGACAGAACGTGACTCCCAACCAACCTTCCTGGGCAGTTGTGTATACCCACTCTATAGCTGCAACAGTTGGCCAAAGGTGGCCATGTGGCCTTCCAAAGATCTCATGGCCTTCCAGAAGCCTGCAGCCTTGTTGAAAACCCAACCATCCTGACGTCCCCTCTGCTCTGTACCGAGGCTCAAGACACCATGCCTTGCAGAGAGTTCTACTCAGTCTCCCCCAGTATTGACATATGGTCATTTCTAATCTGGAGAGGCCAGAGCCACAGTGGATTTAAAGGAATTCCGGTAACTCAAAAACAGTATGTGAATTAGAACAGAATTTCAGTCCACCTCTCTATCTAGCCATCCCTTCACATCACATCACATCCCTGCAACGACTCCCCCCCAACTCCTGCCAATCTATCACTTTTGCCTTTTTCTACCCACATTCTACTTGGGTATTTCAGGCAGCTAATGAAGTTCAGAACAATAAAGTGCTCAGGAATCATGAATTGGTGATAGAAACAGATGTGCATCCTGGAGCCAGGACAGTTCGGGAGGAGCATCCAACATCTCCCAGTCTCAGGTCTGTCGGAGGGCATTGCCGGGGAGGACTCGCTCTTGTTCCTTCCCCTTGGTTGTAACACAGGACTCCAGGCATTGCAGAGTGGGGATCACGGGGTCCTGCCTGGCTTCCTCCCTAGTGGTACGGCTTAATAGGCCAGACCTCACAGAACTCAGGAAGGAGGAAAGGCCCAACAGGAAGGGAGCAAAGTGGCATGGCTAGGTAACAAACCTAACAGTGTTGCCAGACCAGCTCATGGATATAGCCAGTTCTGCACAAAAGAAGAAAACAATGGAGCATCATTTTTCTCTCTTGGCATGACCGTTGTTTCAAGGAAAGAGGCCAAGAAAAAGAGCTAGAAGATGATGGGAAGAACAGCTCTTGTGTGGTGCGACCGGAACCCAGGGGTAAAGGGAGCAAGGGACCAAGTCATGCCATTCGATGGGGTTATCCGAGGAGGGCTGGCAGTATTGCCCCCTCTTGACTTCAGTGCCCGGGTGTCCCTGGGGAACACTGTAGGTGCCCAGGTGAGTACACACATGCCCTCACACTCACACCCATGGGCGGAGACCCTGCAAGAACTCTGAAGGGTACAGACCCATACCCAGCACCTGTCCTGTATCAGCTTTCACCTTGTCTCATTGCCTCTCTAAACAAAGGTAACAAACAATGAGAACAGGAACTGAGAGTCACGCTGAAGGCCACTTGTCACCCAGACTGAGTGGCTGCCAGCGTCAATCGTGGAGCATCACTACTAGGGAATCCATAAGGGCACGGCTCCTTTGATGTCTCACAGGAGTGGAACAAACATGATGAGCGCACAGACATTTCAGGTCACTGAATGCATCTCCATCACCTCCCCTTCTCCCGTGGGGCACTGATTCGACCTTGGGTGAATTTAAAATCAAGTTGAATCCAGTTTGACAACAAGAAAGTTGCTCGTGATGAAAAGGAGATGCTCCATCTGGTGATCAGCAGTGCTATCAAGGTTTTGGGTTTTTGTTTGTTTGTTTGTTTGTTGGAACTTGCACCTCATGTCCCCTGAACAGCTCTGCTTTCATAAATCATCACAGCTTCCCAAACTGGTACAACTCTTTCTTCTCATCAATTCCAAGACTACTTTCTTGTTTGGCAGTTAGCTTTCAAACTGTCAGGAAATGACGATAATTGAAGGTGAACTTGAAGAATAGGGAAACGGCCAAGTGTGCTGGTGACCTGGTTCTGAGTTGTTCTGGGGATGAAAGAAGTGGAAGTGTTAAAATCCAGGAAAACGCCTCTCGCTGGATCAGCAGGCAGGTGCCCAAAAAGCAACAGTCGGCTAGGATGCTGAGGAGGATGTGAACTTCTCTGACCTGAGTTCCATCCCCAGGCAGTAGGAGAGCAGGTGGCAAATAATGGATTTTTTTTTTTTTTTTTGACTGTTGCCCAACCACCTTAGGAGGCAGGGCCCACACAGCCTCCGTTCACATGAGGAAACTGAGGCAAGGGGGAGGGAGGAGCACCCTGTCCTCAGCAGCCCAGACAGTGAACAGCACAGGCAGCATGAGAACCCAGAGCGGAGATCATCAGCT
Source organism: Mustela nigripes (assembly GCF_022355385.1). Classification (NCBI taxonomy): domain Eukaryota; kingdom Metazoa; phylum Chordata; class Mammalia; order Carnivora; family Mustelidae; genus Mustela; species Mustela nigripes. The sequence continues at coordinate 3,108,679 of NC_081568.1, forward strand.
CATCCTCACGGACACGGGATGAGGATGACACAAGACATAAGAGGAAAATCACACAAGATTTTTTTGCAATAAATTTCCTACATGGGTTAGGAAAAACTGTTCTAGTGTCTGATAGCCATTTGTGTGTCTTCATTGGAGAAGTATCTTCATATCTTCTGCCCATTTTTTGAATTGATTGTCTGTTTTGTGTCTGTTGAGTTTGAGGAGTTCTTTATAGATCTTGGATATCAGCCCTTTTTCTGTACTGTCATTTGCAAATATCTTCTCCCATTCCGTGGGTTGCCTCTTTGTTTTGTTGACTGTTTCCTTTTCAGTGTAGAAGCTTTTGATTTTGATGAAGTCCCAAAAGTTTATTTTCGCTTTTGTTTCCTTTGCCTTGACACATAGACCAGTGGAACAGAGTAGAGAGCCCAGATATTGACCCTCAACTCTATGGTCAAATAATCTTTGACAAAACAGGAAAAAATATACAGTGGAAAAAAGAGTCTCTTCAATAAATGGTGCTGGGAAAACTGGACAGCTATATGTAGAAGAATTAAACTCAACCATTCTCTTACACTGTACACAAAGATAAACTCAAAATGGATAAAAGACCTCACATTGAGGTCTTT
>NC_081568.1:3109389-3124952 GCF_022355385.1 Mustela nigripes
GTGGAAAAAAGAGTCTCTTCAATAAATGGTGCTGGGAAAACTGGACAGCTATATGTAGAAGAATTAAACTCAACCATTCTCTTACACTGTACACAAAGATAAACTCAAAATGGATAAAAGACCTCAATGTGAGACAGGAATCCATCAGAATCCTAGAGGAGAACATAGGCAGTAATCTCTTCGATATCAGCCACAGCAACTTCTTTCAAGATATGTCTCCAAAGGCAAAGGAAATAGAAACATAAATTATTAAAATAATAAGATGCACTAGGGACTACTAACCAGTTCAAAGTCCCTCATGTAACTGGGCAAACCCAACAGGGGTCTTCCCTTGAACTGTAGACCCTCAGTGTGAGTGTCCACATTCATCTCATCTCACAGGCAGTGGTTAAATTCATGTCAGTGTGGCTGGGCCATGGTGCCCAGATATTTGGTCAAGCATTGTCCGGGATGATGCTGTGGAAGTGTTTTGTTGTAATTTGTGGTTGTTGTTGTTGTTTTTCAGTTGAGATGAACCTTTACGTCAATAGACTTCAAGCAAGGCAGGTTATCCTCCATGATGTGGGTAATCCTCGTCCGATACATGAAGACCTTAATAGAGAGTGAAGTCCCCTCAGGAAGAAGGAATTCTGCCTGCAGATACCCTTCAGACTTAAATGAAGCATTAACTCTTCCCTGGGTCTTCACGCTATGGATTATGTATTCTCAGCAATCAGTTTATCATTCTCTCTCTCTCTCAATAGATTGTAGATGATAGGTAGATAAATAGACAGACAGACAGATAGATAGATGGGCAGCTAGATAGATGATAGATGTACACACATACTGCTGGCTCTGTTTCTCCAGAGAACCCAGCCAGACTAGTCCAGTACTGGCAGTGGAAGCCGACCTGAGCAGGAGCTTTGCAGATGTGTGTATGTGCCAATCAAGGCACATGTATGATTCTCGAAACTAAAGACCTTTATCACCACAGATGAGCATTTAGGGATTGTACAAGATGATGCTGCTGTTGGACCATAATCTAAGTCACCATGTGTGCATGCACGCACACACACACACACACACACACACACACACACACACGCACACCTGCCCTTGCAGACAAGTGTGGCTGAGCAGCATCAGATAGCACAGATCTCCCAACAGGAGGGTTTCAGCCCCATTAGAATGACATATGACAGACAATGGGCCTCACCATTTTGGATGTTGAAGCCCTAACCCCCGGTACACTGTATTTGGCAATAAGACATGTAAGGAGGGCTTTTTCTGTGGTTAATTAGATGAGGTAATAATGATGGAGCCCCCAAACATTAGGACTGGTGCTCTTAGAAGAAGGCAAACACCCCCCAAGGATGTGTACCCACAGGGAAGAGAAAGACAGAAAGGCCACATGAGGACACAGAGGGCAGGCAGCTGTCTGCAAACCAGTGAGAGAGGCCTCAAGGGAGGTCACAGCTGTTGACACCTTGCTCTTGACTTTCACTCTGGAACTGTGAGAACTAAGTTTTTGTTATCTAAGCTGCCCAGCCTGTGGTATTTTGTAAGGTAGCCGAAACTGACTGATACACCCAGGTAAGTGTTCTTGATTCCATTCTGTTGTTGAGGTCATCCTGGGGACTGTGCCTGGGTCAGCATTGCACTAGTATGAGTTGATGATGGGCCCGAGCCATCTGTTTTGCTTGTGTGTATATGCACAATGACACATGATCACACACACACACACACACACACACACAGCCACGTATGCACAACCACCCATGTCCAACCATACACATTAAGAGTGTTGAATGTAACAGTGATATATTCAAATATCAGGCTGATGTTTCTTGATGAAAGTCTTCTCTCTCTCCTCTGTCAAGCACACAGACACAATTCCTGAACCAGGTGAAAGACAGTAGTTTTTCCTAGAAAATACTTGAGTTCCTGAAGCATGTTCATTGCCCATGTTTCTGTTCCTATGTTTCCACTCACCCCATATCTCTACATGCTGTTATGATTCCAGAAGGAGACTAACACTTTTAGTTATTTGTTAAAAGGAAATGCTTCCAAACATTTACTATGTCATAAATTTCTGTGTTTTATGGAACTAAGAAAAGAGTCATCTGGCAGAATGCCTGCCCTTGTTACATGTGACCTCATCTTCCTCTGTCCTGTTCCTGGATAAATAGCTATTGTTTCTTTCACAGTATGCAGAACATTTCTATCCATAACTGGACCTTTTCAGGTACCCCTGTCTATCCCATTTACTCATTACTGTGTTTTACCCAAAAATGTTATTTTTTTCTTTTTTTTTATTGTGTTATGTTAGTCACCATACAATACATCATTAGTTTTTGATGTAGTGTTCCAAGATTGAAATTTCATATGGATAAAACTTCTCCCATCTTGCAGAATATCATTAAACTTTCTGGAAATACATGTGCATCCAAATACTAATTGATATTGTTTAACTTTCTGAAATGATTATATTTTCAGGTTCCAAACCCTTAGATGGATGATATGACATACATGTATTAATTCTCAAGTCTTCAAAAGACCACACAAAACCCTGTGAATTAGGCAAAACTAAGTTTATCAGGGTTAGTGTGATAAAGGAGAATAGCCCTTGGCAAAGTCTTAATAATTTCCTCTAAGGCATAAGCCAGTGAAGAACATTATTGGGTTTTCACTTCTGGACTTAGGTGATTTAGGATGGGTTTCTCTTTGCAGAGCCGTGATTGGGATTGGGCAAACTTCTTGACAACATATGTTAGGGTTGACAGACAAGATGAGGACTGTAAGGAAAGTCTTGATAAATGTACTATTGTTTGATAAGTGAGCTTTTTGCCTGAGCGAACTGGACAATCTGTTACCATGAAATGAGAGCTTTTTGGCTTGAGGTGAGAATTATTTACCCAGAAAAATGAGTTTGTAAGAATTTTCTGAAATATATAGTGAGGTTATTTATTGGCAGAAAGCTTATCTTCTTGGAAACAGTTTCCTGAAACACAAAGTTAGGCCACATTGGCACAAATGGTCTCAGGACTTACTGCCTGGAGATTAGTTATATGAACACACATGGTCTCAGGGTTTCTCTGTGAGTCCCTTGCCCATGGCTGTGGCCTGGTGTCCACCATGACCACCCATCTTCCCACCCAAGCTTTCATCTGCTCAACAACCCCATCCTCTAGCAAGTCCAGTGTTGGTCTGTCTCTTGTAATCCTAGTGCCAAGCATCCCAGGCACCAACCATGTATTGTAATATTTGTTGACCTGTTTAATGTTTTCTCCTTTCTTTATCTGCTTCATCATCAAGCTTTTTTCTGGCTTTACTTACATCTCTGCCCAGCTCAGAACCTATGATGTGCCACTTCCATGGCATCAGCATCAACAACAAATATTTCCTTACTCTTTTGTTTTCAGCCAGAAACATGAGACCAACCCGCAGGTTTCCAGCAACTGACTCTTTTCCCTCATTGTTTTTTCCTCATTCCCCTTAAGGAGTCTTCTTGACCAATTTCCTAATCACTCCGTCCAATATAAATTGAACAACACACATTTACTGTATCTGTTTGCGAATTTGGTTAGATCTGTATTTCATGCAAAACAGTAAGATTTTTTTTTCACCTACCATCGCCACCCTGAATTTTCATTGTCCCTTTGGGGAGCAATATTTTTCCTGTTGAGAATAGACACTCTATAGTTCTTCATGGAGACAGAGCCCTGAAGGAAGAAATCACACCATAGCCATAACTAGAACACTAGATATTTACTCTTCCTCTTTTATAAGCACTCAGTGTTCCTAAATGATGCTTTCATTAGTTTATGGCCTAGAGAAGGACTAATGCACTTGTGCTGTCCCCCACGAATCCGGGTGTCAGAGAAAGTAGAAGTTATCCAGAGATTACTTCTAGGTCCGTCTGCTCCACGGATCACCATCTCCCCTTGTTCCCCCTGGCTCCAGCCCTTTTGCTTTCTTTCTCTGAATAAATGTGACTTCACCTTCTCCTCCAAATTTAATATCTCCAGCTATGGTCTGAATCTCATGTCTTTTGTCAATTCTGAGATCTTAAGCTCTCTGTGAATATCTTTATCTTCTGTTCCATCATTCTTTTCATAAGCATTCACATGCAAAATAAATTTAAGTGTGCAACATATTCTGAAGTCCTGAGACCTTAGATTTCTTAAGTATGATTTTGTCTGGTCTTCTATTTTCTACCATCTCTGCACCATATGGGTTGGTCATGGCAGAAACGTGGGTACCTCCAAATGCTCCCTCTGTCAAGATCATCCACCTCTCTTTCAGTCTGGAATTTACTCCCAGACCACTCCCAATCTACTCCAAGATGTTAGGACATGTATCGTCAACTTCCCTCATCAACCCGCCTTTCCCCACCTGATCTTCTGTGTTGACAGGCACCATTGAACTTTGGGAACCTACCACCATGACACTTATACTACCTTATGAATGTACTGTCCCCTAAATGTGATCCTGCTGGATGTGTACACTATTTGGTACTGTCCCCTAAATGTGATCCTGCTGGATGTGTACACTATTTGGTATTTGGTATTTACACTATTTGGTCTGAAGTCTCCAATGCTTCCACCAACCCCCAAAATGATACATTGCCTCATATGTCTACTGAATGATAGAACAGAGGAGTGATGGATGAAAACACAAATTGCTGAATGGGAGAAAAAAAGATGAGAATTTGAAAAAAAAAATAACCTGCCAGTACAACAGCTTGACTAAGTAACTGTGAAGTGCTAACCACATCAAATGAATTCTATGCTTCCAAATGTAAGCTAAAAGCTTCCCCAGGAGGACTTGTATCTTAGGGTTCTGGGATGCATCTACCTATTTTATGCAAGTTGACTACATACCACTCCAGGACAGTGTTCCTGATGATGTGCCCACAAACTCAGGACTCAGCCTCTGGAATCATTTAAACAAATTCTTCTTGATATTAAAAATGTGTTCCTTCAATAAAATTGAAGCAAGTAGTAGCACTGAGAACTCTAAGGCAGTTCTATTCCACATCAATCTTGTTACCAGTGCATCCAATACAATTGTCTTAATGAAAAAAGTAAGGCTCAACATTTTGGGTGGGGGAAAAGGAGGAATCATCAGGAGTTTCCCCATTACTGCTATGTGACCATGGCTTTCTGTTAGAAGTCTGTAATAGCTTCATATAATAAGAGCCAGAAAGGGTCTTTGAGGTCAATTGTGTTTCCAAAGAGAAAAGCACCTACCAAAGATAATGTGTCTTTCACCAAAATATTTAGCAAATATTCAATTAAGTTCAAGCAAAACTTCTAAGTTTAATGGAGTTTAAATATTGTATGATGGATTTTCTTTGGTGCTTTTTAAAAAAATTGACATGAAGGCAGATTTTGCTCATCCTTTGTTACTTTTTTTTTAATAATTGGAAAATGCCCAAGGACCATCATTAAATATTAAAAGGTGAGGGGAACCATATGGTCACCACTGAGGGATTTCAAGATCGTGACGGTGCTCCATCTGCATCAGTAACAACTTAGTCATTACATCAAGGACATGGAGAGACTCAGAAGTGGACTTGTGTGGGAGGGAGTGCGAGTCTGAGTGGCATAATGCCATTCACGCTATGCTCTGATCACCTTCTCTCAGCGGAGCGCCCTTGGACCCAGCTAAATAAGTCAGAAATTCATCCAGTAATGCTAGTTTTTTTTTTTTTTTTAATTTTTGAAAAGAGAGTTTCTATTTACAAAATCAGATCATCTTTTCTTCAAAGCAGACATTAACAAAATGTTCGCTTCTTAGACACAGGGAACATCTTATTTCAACATCATACAGCAGTTGCACAAAGCTCTTTTGAACATTGAGTTGGATTACCTGAATTTCATTTCTACTGTAAACTACATTTCCAAGCAAACTATTCCCTCAATTAAGGGAATTACACATCAGGAATGCATAAAAGACTTCTGCTGTTGATGTCCACTTCTTCCATATGCTGTCTCTACGGCCTCCTCCCTAACTTCAGCTAAAAGTCCCATTGAAGTGTACTGTTGAAATGCACCAAAAGGTCATAATTTTAACAAACAAGTCCTACAAATGTTGGTAATGATAGCAATAAGGTGCTTTTTAGGAATTCCACTACTGTGTATTCTCTAATTATGTATTTTATCTCCAAATATGCTGTGAAATGGTTTGGTATTCCTCACTTTATAAATTAAGTGTTGTTAGATCGGATTTTTTTTTAATTCAATTAACCAACATATAGTACATCATTAGTTTCATATGTGGAGTTCAAGAATTCATCAGTTATGTAAAACACCCAGTGTTCATCACATCACGTGCCCTTCTTAATGCTGATCACCCATTACCCCTTTTCCCCATCTACCTTCCCTCCAGCAACTCTAATCTGGCTTCCTAGAGCAAAGAGTCTCTTGTGGTTTTCTCCATCTCTGAAGACTCGCCATTCAGTTTTCACTCCCTTCCCCAATGGTCCTTTGCAATGTTTTCTACATTTCACACAAGAGTGAAACCATACGATGATTGCTTTTCTCTGACTTATTTCACTCGCCATAATACCCTTCAGTTCCATCCACATCAATGTAAGGGTAAGTATTTATCTTTTCTGATGGTTTAGTAATACTCCATTATACACACATACACACACACACACACGTATATATATATATATATATATATATATATATATATATATATTATATATATGTATATATAACATATATACATATATATACACATTTATACATATATATAATACATATTTACATATATAGTTTTCTTTATCTATTCATCTATTGATGGGTATCTCTTCTCTTTCCATAGTTTTGTTCCTGTGGATATCACTTCTATAATCATTGGGATGCAAGTACCCCTTCAGGTCATTACATTTGTATCTTTGGGACAAATACCTAGTAGCGTAATTGAAAAGTCATACGTATCTCTGTTTTCAACTTCTTGAGGAACCTCCATACTGTTACCCAGAGTGGATATTCCAGCCCACATTACCACCAACAGTGCAAGAGGGTTCCCTTTTCCCCACATCCTTGCCATTATTTGTTGTTAATTTTAGCCTTTCTGACAGGTGTGAGGGGGTATCTCACTGTGGTTTTGGCTTGTATTTCCAGGATATCAAGGGATGTGGAGTATTTTTTCATATGTCTGTTGGCCAAACGTGCAAATGTATGTCTTCTTTGGAGAAATGTCTGTTCATGTTCTCTGCCCATTTATTGACTGGATTCTTTGTTTTCTGGGTGTTGAGTCTAATAAATTATTTTTATAAATCTTGGATACTAGCCCTTTATCAGATAGGTCATTTGCAAATATCTTCTCCCATTCCATAGGTTGCCTTTTAGTTTTGTTGACTGTTTCCTTTGCTGTGCAGAAGATTTTTATCTTGATGAAGTTCCAAGAGTTCATTTTTGCTTTTGTTTCCTTTGCCTTTGGAGACATGTCTAACAAGAAGTTGCTGTGGCTGAGTCAAAGATGTTGCTGCCTACCTTCTCCTCTAAGATTTTGATGGATTCCTGTTTCACATTTAGGTTTTGCATCCATTTTGAGTGTGTCTTTGTGTGTGGTGTAAGAAAATGGTCCAGTTTCATTCTTCTCCACGTGGTTATCCAATTTTCCCAGCACCATTTATTGAAGAGACTGTTGTTGTTGTTGTTTGTTTGTTTTTGTTTCTGTCATTCTTTCCTGCTTTGTTGAAGGTTACCATTGAGTTGAGGGTCTATTTCTGGGTTCTCGATTCAGTTCCATTGATCAGTGTCTGTTTTGTTTTTGTTTTTGTTTTTTGGTTTTTGTTTTTTTCCCCATTACTATACCATCTTGATGATTGCACTTTTGTAATACAGCTTGAAGTCCAGCATTGGGATGCCACCAGCTTTGATTTTCTTTTCTAACATCCCTCTGGCTATTTGGGGTCTTTTCCAAAAGACTCTACCTCAAAATTGCTAGAACTCATACAGGAATTCAGCAACGTGGCAGGATATAAAAACACAAAAATCGGTTGCATTTCTATAATCTAACAATGAGAGAGAAGAAAGAGAAATCAGGGAGTCTACCCCATTTACAGTTGTACCCAAAAGCATAAGATAGCTAGGAATAATAAACCGAACCGAAGACTTAAAGGATCTGTAATCTTAAAAACTACAGAGCACTTATGAAAGAAATTGAGGTAGACACAAAGAAATGGAAAAACTTTCTGTGCTCATGGATTAGAAGAATAAATATTGTTAAAATGTCTATGCTTCCAAGAATAATCTACTCATTCAATGCAATCCCTATCAAAATACCATTGGTGTGTTTCATAGATCTGGAACAAGTCATCCTGGAATTTGTATGGAACCAGAAAAGACCCCCAAAACTCACTTTAAGTAATATATATAAATATTCTTTAGGCTTCTCATGAATGATAGTTTTGATTTCATTCTTGATCAAATCCATTCCATGCTCCCCAGTTTTTACAAAAATAAAATGTATTTTAAAACTGAAACTTCTTAGAGATTATCCCATCAAACTTATCTGAAATAAAAGTATGTATGCAAATTCAAATCTTTATTTTTGTATTGTCTGTGATCATTAGGCCCTAAGAAACAAGATATTACAAGTGATATTACTGCACGATTGTTCAAAACACCAAAATACACTTAATGCTTTTATAATTTTTAAGAATAAAAAAGTAAAATTTAATCAGAAATGCAGCTGTTGGGACACCTGGGTGGCTCAGTCGGTTAAAGCCTCTGCCTTCGGCCCAGGTCATGATCCCAGAGTCTTGGAATCGAGCCCTGCACCGGGCTTTCTGCTCAACGGGGAACCTGCTTCCTCCTCTCTCTCTGCCTGCCTCTCTGCCTACTTGTGATCTTTGTCTGTCAAATAAATAAATAGGATCTTAAAAAAAAAAAAAAAAAGAAATGCAGCTTTTAATGTGAAAAGTCATCAATCTTTTCTATACACTTAATGGAGAAATTTCTGTACTCCCCTATGCAATCAGAATGATGGCTTTCATGGCATTTTACTTCTGGTGAGCTGACAGAATACAGTAAACAAGTTTAGAATGAATTGGGGATTGGCTACAGGTAAAAAGAATATTTTATGACTTCATACAAGATATTTTCATGCCCAACAGAATAGCAAATACCAAATAAGAAAAAAAATCACATAAGCTTTTGCCCATAAAGTTAATGCAAAGGATCTTTAAAACTTTGTCATTCTGAGAAAAATTTCCAGCATTCTTTGTGCTTTGCTCTTATGGGAGTCTCCCTCTTATGGGAGTCCATGCTTAGGACCTGTGTTTTCTGTATCCATAATTGAGATCTGGGAGTAGCAATCATGATGTGAGAGTTGCTCTGTCCCCACCACCCCATCACCCATAACCTGCAATCAGACCGTCCCAACGAGGAACTTCAGTAGCTGGTGCACACAGCGGTTCACTGTCTCATTTAACTTGGAAAGGGAATTCAAAAGCTGTGAAATTGCTATGTGGAGATGCTCTGGCTAAAGATGCTGAAACATGGGTGTTTTAACCTGGCTGGGGGAGCAATACCAAGCCTTGAGTTGGGATGGGGCAGACAAACGGTTCTCTTTTGTCATGTGGGTAAATGGCTGTTGAGAGTTCTGGCCCGTCCTACTACAGATAAAGTTTGGGAATGAGTGGGTAGGGAAGAAGAGTTGGAAAGCTCACTCGGAAACGATGCATGCCCTCACAGTGCTGGAAGACACTTCATACACCTCCAAGCAAAGCCTCTGAGAATTTGAAGATAATGTCCTGAACTAGCACACGAGCATCAGGAAAATGATGGCCTTGTCATGACTGCCTTTTCCTCTTGGATCCTGTATGTCACCGAAAGACAATATTCAGTCAACAGTTATTAAAGTAATCCATGAATTGGCGTACAAATGAAGAAATGAATGAGTGAAGAGAATGGGTTCATGGGGGGCTCGTACAACAATGACAAGTGAAAGTCTACACAGTCTGGAGCTCCAATTCACTGAGACTCCCTGAGATAACACTGTGTAAATGAGGTTGTCCCAGGAAGATGGGACCCCCCCCCCCAGAGCCCCAGAAAACATGGCTATTGCCATCAATTGAGACACCATAGAAGGGAATGTTTTCTGAAGGAAAGTCGTAGTTGGAATAGCTATGAATGGTCAGAGTTAAGTAACTGCAGATCAGTTTTAGACATGAAATCAAAATTTTAAATGCAGATAGAGAAACGTTAATTAGGGGTGTCTGGGTGGCTCATTTGGTTGACCTCAGCTCAGGTCTTGATCTCAGGGCAGTGGGTTCAAGCCCCGTGCTGGGCTCCACATACCCCAGTCTTGGGGTGCCTGCATGGCTTCGTCTGCAGATCTCGCAGCTCTTGATCTGGAGGTTGTCAGTCCAAGCTGCACGTTGGGTGTAGAGATTACATTAAAAAATAAAATATTTTTAAAAGATCTCATTGCCTCTTTCTTTGAGAAATCTTTGACACTTGTGCTGTTTTTAACAGCACCTTGGAATATTCAGTTTGAAATAAATTCCATTCTCTGTTAAGTTTTTTGAAGGAACATATGGCTGTCACTGTATTCAGAATACCAAGAGTATTTTATATCAAGCTTCATTTTGCTTAAAATTAAAAAAAAAGTAGGCCAACACTTTCTCCCACAATTTCTATACAAGTCTTGATATTAAATGACAGCTAGATCACGCTGAATTCAATCAATGGCTAGTCAGCTTGAAAATCCAAAACTTCGAATCCCGTGAAATGAGAATGATATTCTTCCAGAGAAATCTCATCTTTCATAGGTGCATGCAAATACATACATTGAACCTGTTATAAGATGTTAGAAAAAAAAAGTATGTTTAAACTGTACAGTTTAGTTAGAGACTACTCAGGATGTGACTTTTATTTTGCAATAGCTAGAAAGTTACTACTCTAGTTTATAAAATAATTTAAATATTACTCATGGGAAAGGAGGTCTCCTTTCAATGGTTATACATTTCTGCCTTCTAAAAACTTCTTTCTTACAAGATGCCGCTTTCCTATATGATAGATCCTGGTAATGTGTCTTATTTTTTTCTTTAAAGATTTTATTATTTATTTACTTTTCAGAGAAAGAAAGGCGGGGGCAGAGGGAAAGGGGCAAGTAGACTCCACACTCAGCTCAGAGCCTGACATGAGGCTCAATCCCAAGACCCTGAGATCAGGACCTGAGCCAAAACCAAGAGTCAGATGCTTAACCAACTGAGCTACACAGATGTCCCATAATGTGTCTTTTGAGTGTTCCTCCCTCTTTTTGAGGTTGCGGTTTTTGCATCAGAGTCACATAAGTGAGCACATTGAATGGTTCTGGAGATCCCCCTCTTCTCCCTGACCGGGCGAGCCCTTCCCCCTCCTTCACCCCATCTCTTCCAATGACCATGACGAAGTCATCGGACCTCAGTTTAGGTGACACCTCCTCTGAGAAGCCTTCCCTTGACCTTCATGGAAAGGTTATACCTGGGGCCGGGGGGAAACATGCTTCTCAAACCACTCTGCCCTTATCGTGACCCAGCCTGGTGTTCCGACTTCCTGTTCACTGTCCCTACCTTCCAGCAGCCTGGACATGCTGGTGGAACAGCTACTGCACTGCTCACTTCTGCACCGCAGCAGAGCAACGCCAGGCACAAAGCAGGCTCCCAATCAATATTTGCTTAATGAACACATTTGCCTCATTATTTCGCTCTTTCATTATGCGAGCATGCAGGCGTTGCTGAACAGGTGTTACTGAGTTTTAACGCATACAAAATGCTGGTGATTGTTTGTCACTCCCAGGAAGATGGAGTAAGTGTACTTTTCTCTATTCCTCTCACAAGGTACAGCGGAAAGCCCTGGTTGTTTTATATGAAATAAACATAAGAGGATTGTGAATGGTGGGGAGGGAATAAACAGACATTTCATAGAAGAGAATAGTCGGGTGACAAGAAGGCATAAGAAAAGAAGCTCAGCATCATTAGTCATTAAGTAAATGCAAATCAAAACCCAGACTGATACTGGCACACAGATATCAGAGTTAAGTCTCTCTCTCACACACACACGTACACACACACAAATATTGGCAGCACAAAATGCAGAAGAGAATAGCACTCTTACATTTAATCACTCATATGTTGCTGGTGGGAACCCAAAACAGCACGGCGACTCTGGAAAAGTATTTGATGTCTTATGTATAAAACTGCACATGAAATCATGTTATGGCCCAGCAATTGCACTCTTAGACACTTATTCCAGAAAAAAAAAGGCATGGCCAGACAAAAGTATGTGCGCACATTTCAATGGCAGATTCACTTGGGATAGACAAGAATTGGCAACAAGTCAGAGGTCCTTCGCCGGTAATAGGCTAAACGGGCAGAGCATGCCTTGCTGTGGAACTTGGCCTAAAAAGGGTGAACTGCTGATCCCCTCAGTAACTCATGGGGGTGAACCCCGGGTTTTTTAGTGGGGGAAGCAAAAACATCCCAAAAAGTATGATTCCATTTATGTGATGTTCTTAAATTGATGAAATTAAAATGAACAGGTTAGTACTTGGTGAGAGGAAGTGGGCAAGGCAGGGGAGTGAGTGGGCCATGCAAGCTCAGCAAGAGGGACCTTGTCTGTGGAGATACCCTGCTTCCCGGCTGCATCCGCGTCAGCACCAGCTTGTGATACTGTCCTCCATTGTTGTTGGGCCGCATCTTTGGACAGCTTGATAAATGATACCTGGGATCTCTCTGTGTTCATTCTCTCTCTCTCTTTTTTTTTTTTAATTTAATTTTTTTTCAGTGTTCCAAAATTCATCGTTTATGCACCACACCCAGTGCTCTGTGCAATACGTGCCTCCCTAATGCCCACCTTACAACTGCATGGGACGTGGCAGTGGTCTTAAGATACACTGATTTAATTTTTAAAAAGTGAAGGCTAATTTATTGCTCTATAGAAGATAACCAGCTGTACTCTGGTTTTAGTTTTCCATTGAATCGCTTTCAATAATCAAGGAATATTTCCAAATTCCATTTACCTCCCTGAGATTTTATGAGTCCCTTAATTAGGACGAGTATTCTTGGTAAAATTAAGTTCATAAAATTACCTGGATATATCCAACACTGACAATTGTTCTTATGGGCTGAAATACTTCAGGCAGTTTCTATAATAAGCAAGGGGTAATTTTATATTCTAAAATGTATGCATATGTAGGTAGATTGAATTAATGGATTTTTTAAAGATTTTATTTATTTATTTGATAGAGAGATCATAAGTAGGCAGAGAGGCAGGCAGAGAGAGAGGAGGAAGCAGGCTCCCTGTTGAGCAGAGAGCCCGATGTGGGACTCGATCCCAGGACCCTGAGATCATGACCTGAGTCGAAGGCAGTGGCTTAACCCACTGAGCCACCCAGGCACCCTGAATTAATGGATATTTAATAACCTTGTTTAGACAACCCATCGACTACAACACACTCACTTCCTGCCTATATGGCCACTAACATGCTTGTGTCTGTATTTCAGTTGTCAGAGCCCCTATGTGCCCTACCAAGAAGTTCCATATCTCACTTTGAAGCGCCTGACCCTACCCTTCAATTTGGATGGTCTAAGAATCCTGCAGTTCACCCAGCGTAAAGCAGTGTGGGGTTTGGCCCTCCATGCCATTTGTTCAGCCCACACTGTTTCCGTGCTGCCTTGGAAGCTGGTCCCATAGGGGTCAGGGGATGGCCTCTGTGCTTCCATGCCACCTTGTGGGTGAAGATGCCTGAAGTCCTCCAGGGCACATGCACTGTGCTTAGCCCTGTCTTCCCTAGGCTCTCTTCTCCCTGCAGACTGATTCCTGGGGCATCTCAGTCAAACTTCTCCACAGCCATCTGCTGTCTTGTAGTCTTGGTTTAACCAGTATTGTCATCCCATTTACACAAACTGTGTTTTTCCCAGAGACTTTCCCCTACCCCGAACTCAGTCAAAGACACAGCTTTCCTGATTCATCACAAAAGCCTCCCTGAAAGAGAACCTTGTGTAATGAATGTTGGTGCCTAGACTCCTTATACAACCTGGTGTTCTTACCCAAGTGTGTAACAACTAAGGTGACGTACCTCAGGAAGAAGACATGTTGGCATGCCATCCTATAGCCAATAAAAGAAAGGGAACACTGCCAAACCAGGACACAGACAGGTAATTTAACACACTTAACTTTGCCAAGCATGCTAGCCCTAATATGGGACTCATAAAGTCTCGGGAAGGTGCATTGAGCTTAAAAATAGTCCTTGATTCACCGTACTATATTCCTGCTCTTAAAGGGTATCATTGATGATTTTTTTGCAAAACTCAGGAGACCAATTCAAAGTGATGTAAACATCCACAGCCAAGAGGATGAATTATTGCTTTAAGAGGCCATGATAGGGAGACCCACTCCCAAAATTGTCAAGTGAGGAGCACAACAGACTTACTCTGCAACTAATAACAATTCAACTGGAGGAAATTATAAAAATGAACCATCTAAGGTCTTCAGAAATTGTTCTAAATGCATAGAACAAATGGAGTACAGTTCATTTGAGAAAATCTATTAAATATCAGTAAAGCAGTAAAAATCTGTGACATTTAGGGCGCCTGGGTGGCCCACTGCTTCTGGCTCAGGTCATGATCTCAGGGTCCTGGGATTGAGCCCCACATCGGGCTCTCTGCTCAGTGGGGAGCCTGCTTTCTCCTCTCTCTCTGCCTGCCTCTCTGCCTTCTTGTGATCTCTCTCTCTCTGTCAAATAAATAAATAGAATCTTAAAAAAAAAAAAATCTGTGACATTTAAGCAACAACCCTCTCCCTCCCCTGCCTTCTTGTTCCCAACTTCTATCCTGTGGAAATGACCTTGGGATCTACTCTGTAGGACAGTGTGTGCAAGGTGGGGCTTCCTCTCTAACAAATACAGTCAAGAACCACAATTTCACTCCAGCAGGAAGAGATATTACAGTTTCTCATCTGTCGCAGATCAGTGTTGCAGAAGACAGTCAATGCTGAGAGTTCCAGGACACCTTCCTCCAAAGAGCCCACACTCATGGGCTAGAAACTCCAAACACTGTGTGACAGGTTGAGTTACTGGGCTCCAATCATGCCTGGTCCAGCTTGCCAGTAGAGTAGATGTTCCACACCAGGAAAGACAATGGGAAGGACAGGGGTCCCAGCCCACAAAGCACCCTCCTCATGGAGCTGTGTGAAACTCCAGGAAATGTGGTCCCACCTCAGCTCCAGTGCAGGGCTGCTGAGGTTTTGCTGGTAGGAAAGACAGCCCTGATGATCATAAACTCTGCATTTCTGCGTGAAGGAAGTGACTGTAAAGCAGTAGGGAGAACTCCATGCCTAAGGACATCTCTGCAAACAATGAGGCATCTTGAAGGAAAGCAATTAAGAAAAGGCTGGTAGCATCCCAACACAAGTCCATCCTTCTAAACAACCAAGTTCAGGTTTCATTGATTTTTCTCTATTGCTTTTCTAATCTCTATTTCATGTATTTCCTCTGCAACCTTTATTATTTCCTTCCTCATTCTTGCTTTGGGTTTAGTTTGCTCTACTTTTTTTTTTTTTTTTTTTTTTTTTTTT
>NC_081568.1:3125052-3176966 GCF_022355385.1 Mustela nigripes
CTTTTCTTTCTTTCTTTCTTTTTTTTTTTAAGATTTTATTTATTTATTTATTTATTTGGCAGAGAGAAATCACAAGTAGACGGAGAGGCAGGCAGAGAGAGAGAGAGGGAAGCAGGCTCCCTGCTGAGCAGAGAGCCCAATGCAGGATTCAATCCCAGTACCCTGAGATCATGACCTGAGCCGAAGGCAGCGGCTTAACCCACTGAGCCACCCAGGTGCCCCCATTTCTTCTTTTCTAATGTGTGCATTTGTGCTATAAATTCCCCTTATCTCCTTGCTAATGCGTTCAAGCCTGTGACCTTCTCAGAAAGTCATCCTTCAACGTTAACAGCATCACTGCAGATTTTTTCACTGCACAAACTTTGCCTTTTTGGGGAATTGACTTGATCTTCCTGGGTATGAAAGCTAAAATTTGTATCACTCTCTATTGTGCCTTCAAGATGACATGATTGCAATTAGTGTATTTTAAAGATGGATGTGCAATAGGACCATCAATCCTACCCCGTAGTGTGTGAAGTTGTATTTAATCAGGAATAAGGGGGGACAGATGTGTCTTCAGAACAAAGATAGGATGTATGAATTTCTTATAATCAAGCACACATTTCAGTTCATTGCAAGGAGTTCCCTTCAGATTTTCCAAGAATTTTAGAACTTTTCTGAGTACAAAAGAGTGCTTTTTATGAAAATACAAATATATAACTACATGCATATTCACTAGGAACATGATAAATATATATTCACTGTCAGACCAAGAGCCACCCCAAAAACTGGGAAAGGAATGTTTGAGTCATGATAACAGTCTTGATCATAATTTCTTAAATTTGGTCTTAGTTTATAAAATTTTAGAGGGCAAATCACAAATTGATGAGCAGATTTTCTTACAGTATTAAATGGAAAATGGTTTTCCCCTTAGTGAGATATACAAGATTTCCTATTTCTTAAGATCTGTCTGAAAAGACAAGATCCTAATTAGAAAATTCATTGAAAAGAATGAAAACAAAAACACAACATACTAAAATTTATGGAATATGTTAAGCAGTGCCTAGAGGGAAACTTCTGGCTGTAAATGCTATTATTAAAAAAAGAAACATATAAAATAAATGATTTAAACTTCTACTTTAAGAAAGCAAACAAAATAACAAAATAAATCTAAAACAAGGAAAAATAAGGGAATAATAAAGAATCATACAGAAATAAATGAAATAGAGAATGCAAAACAACAGAGAATATCAGCGAAAACAAAATCCGTTTCTTTGAAAAGATCAGGAAAGTATGCAGATGTTAACTAGACTGACCAAGAAAATGAGAAGACTTAAATTACAAAATTGGAAGAGGAGACATTACTACTGACCTTACAGAAATAAAAAAATGACTGGAATAGAATACTATAAAGTACATCAATACATTAGATAACACTGGCAAAATGGTTGAGAAATGAGATGAAGGGAAGCCCATGACTTAGGGCTCTGTCATTCCCCAGCTCTGAGGAATGCTTTCCTGTACAGAGGGACACTGTCCAGGAAGTGCAGGTGCCACAACAGTCTGCGACCCTCACTTGAGTCTGAGGGAAGTTGTGATTCCAAAGTCCAGATTGATTGACTACTATCAGTGCTCTGCTAAGTAAGCTATAATTGCTTTTTCTACCTTGATATAATTATCATTTACATTTAGCAACCAACCAACTGAACAAACACAATAAAATTAATGGGATGCTCAAACACACGAAAAATATGCTTTCATGTATTCAAATCACACGTAAACATTGCTGATGTCACCTTTTGTTTCACTTTTAATCTTTTTTTTTCATTCCCTAGTGTAATAACAGAAGTCTGTTAAGTAATGTCATCCACCTATACTGATTGAAGTATACCAATTTATTTTATGTAAATGCACAGATTCAGAAACAATGAATTTTTATTCTAAGGAAGAAAAGAAATAAGGTGCCCTGGGGAATGCATTTAACCCAGGTCTGGTTGAGTTCATATCTACCATAACATGACAGCTTTTCCTTACACTCAACTTTGTCTTTTTGTCCCCTTTCATTTGTAACCTGTACTTGTTATCTATATGCACCAACATTATGGCAGAATTTGTGAAAAAAATATGCATATATATGCAAATTTTACATAAACTATTTTAAGTATACAAAAATATTTTAAACAGAGATGTGGTTTTGGAAATTAAGTATCCAAGTGCATGTTTGCTCAAAGGCCTCATTTAATAGAAAGTGAAGGGAAGTAGCCATTGCCATGGATGATGCATAGCAGAAGGGCACTTACTGAAGGTCTAGAAACAGGGGTTTTGCTATCCACTCTGTGTTGACACTTTTGAGCTGCAGTTAACTCTGGGACATCCTTTGCCCCAGAGATCCTGTCCAGTCTAAACTGCCATAGTCACCACTCCAATCTGAAAACCAAGTAGCTCGTTTTAAGTTTAAAGTAATATTATTTTACTTTTAAAGTAAAGTAATATTAACTTAGGGTGCCAGGGTGGCTCGGTGAGTTTAGCGTCTGACTCTTGATTTCAGCTCAGGTCATGATCTCAGGGCTCTAATATAAAATTAAACCACATAGTGGGTTCTATGCCCAGTGGGGAGTCTCTCTCTCTCCTACTGTTTCCTCGATTCCTCCGCCCACTCTTTCTATCTCTCTCTCTCAGATAAGTCAATGTATCTTTAAAAAAATATTAACAGAACTTGTCACCAAAGATTGAAAATTCCAGTGTTTTCAAAAATTGCTCTCAAATCTGATTTATCTTTCCATTTTGAAGGATACATGATAAGGATACATGCAACTTATACATTTGTTATTTTTTAATGTTTTATTTTACTTCCAGTTAGATAACATACAATGTAATTTCATTTCAGAAGCTCAATTTAGTGAGTCAACACTTCCATACAATTCCCAATGTTCATCACAAGTGCACTGCTTAATCCCATCACCTATTTCATCCAATTTAAATTATATTTATAATTAGGGCGCCTGGGTGGCTCAGTGGGTTAAGCCGCTGCCTTCGGCTCAGGTCATGATCTCGGGGTCCTGGAATCGAGTCCTGCATCGGGCTCTCTGCTCAGCAGGGAGCCTGCTTCCCTCTTTCTCTCTCTCTGCCTGCCTCTCCATCCACTTGTGATTTCTCTCTGTCAAATAAATAAATAAAATCTTTAAAAAATAATAAAATAAAAAATAAATTATATTTATAATTGAAAACACACTAGAAACAGAATAACTAGAAGATGTAGCAATTCATAGTAATTTAAAGTTGATACAGATGATTGATACCTCCCATTTAATTATTCACAAGGCATGTTTGCATGCTAAATCTAAAAATAAAATTTTAAGGTATTAAGTCAGTGAACACTAGTGTTAACCAACTTAATTGTGTGCTTTTAAAAATCTAAATGAATTGAAAAAAAAAATTGTAATTGTTTCTACCTAGGCTTCATTACATCTCCAAAGATGCAGTAAAGGAGATCAATATTTGGAGTTGAATAGCTTTAAGTTTGGACTTGTGATCTGCCTCTTACTAGCTACTAGATGTTAGGCAAGTTGTTAACAATTCTGAGATACATTTCTTCCAGATTGCCTAATTTGTTGGCATATAGTTGGTCATAACACATTCTTTTTTTTTTTTTTCAAATTTAATTTTATTTTTTCATTGTTCCAAGATTTACTGCTTATGCACCACACCCAGTGCTCCATTCAGTACATGTCCTCCTTAATACCCACCACCAGGCTCAACCATCCCCCCACACTCTGCCCCTCCCTTCCAACCCTCAGTTTGTTTCTCAGAGTCCACAGTCTCTCATGCTTCATCTCTCCCTTCGAGTTACCCCAATTCACTTTCCTTTCCTTCTCCTAATGTCCTCCATGTTATTTCTTATGCTCCAAAAATAAGTGAAACCATATGATAATTGACTCTCTCTGCTTGACTTATTTCACTCAATATACTCTCCTCCATTCCCATCCATGTTGATACAAAATTTGAGTATTCATCCTTTCTGATAGAGGCGTAATATCCCATCGTATATATGGACCGTATCTTCTTTATCCATTTATCTCTTGAGGGCATCTTGGCTCTTTCCACAGTTTGATTATTGTGGCCATTGCTGCTATGAACATTGGGATACATACAGTCCTTCTTTTCACTACATCTCTATCTCTGGGGTAAATACTCAGTAGTGCAATTGCAGGGTCAAAAGGTGCAGAAAAAGCATTTGGCAAAATACAACATCTGTTTCTGATTAAAACTCATAATATGTTCTTAAAATTGTTTGTATTTCCTTGGCATTGGTCATGATCTCTCCTCTTTTGTTCATGATTTTATTTATTTGGGCCCCTTCACCTTTCTTTTTGATAAGTCTGGATGTGCTCACAAGTAGACAGAGAGGCAGGCAGAGAGAGAGGAGGAAGCAGGCTCCCTGCTGAGCAGAGAGCCTGATGTGGGGCTCAATGCCAGGACCCTGAGATCATGGCCTGAGCTGAAAGGCAGAGGCTTTAACCCACTGAGCCATGCAGGCACCCCTGGATAATGGCTTATTAATCTTATTACTTCTGTCAAAGAACCAGCTTCTAGTTTCATTGACCTGTTCTACTGTTCTTTTGGCTTCTATTTCATTGATCTTTGCTTTAATCTTTTTTTTATATAATTTAATTTTTTTTTCAGTGTAACAGTATTCATTGTCTTTGCACCACATCCAGTGCTCCATGCAATCCGTGTCCTCTCTAATATCCACCACCTGGTTCCCCCAACCTCCCAACCCCCGCTCCTTCAAAGCCCTCAAATTGTTTTTCAGAGTCCATAGGCTCTCATGGTTCACCTCCCCTTCCAATTTCCCTCAACTCCCTTCTCCTCTCCATCTCCCCTTGTCCTCCATGCTATTTGTTATGCTCCACAAATAAGTGAAACCATATAATAATTGACTCTCTCCGCTTGACTTTTTTCACTCAGCATCATCTCTTCCAGTCCTGTCCATATTGCTACAAAAGTTGGGTATTCATCTTTTCTGATGGAGGCATAATACTCCATAGCATATAGGGACCTCATCTTCCTTATCCATTCATCCATTGAAGGGCATCTTGATTCTTTCCACAGTTTGTCTCCAAAGGCAAAGGAAACAAAAGCAAAGATGAACTTTTGGGACTTCATCAAGATCAAAAGCTTCTGCACAGCAAAGGAAACAGTCAAAAAAAAAAAAAAAAACAACAACAACAACAAAAAAAAAAAACAAAACAAAGAGGCAACCCACTGAATGGGAAAAGATATTTGTAAATGACAGTACAGACAAAAGGTTGATATCCAGGATCTATAAAGAACTCCTCAAACTCAACACACACAAAACAGACAATCCTATAAAAAAAAAAATGGGCAGAAGATATGAACAGACACTTCTCCAATGAAGACATACAAATGGCTATCAGACAAATGAAAAAATGTTCATCATTACTAACCATCAGGGAGATTCAAATTAAAACCACATTGATATACCACCTTACACCAGTTAGGATGGCCAAAATTAACAAGACAGGAAACAACATGTGTTGGAGAAGATGTGGAGAAAGGGGAACCCTCCTACACTGTTGGTGGGAATGCAAGTTGGTACAGCCTCTTTGGAGAACAGTGTGGAGATTCCTCAATAAATTAAAAATAAAGCTTCCCTATGACCCTGAAATTGCACCCCTGGGTATTTACCCCAAAGATACAGATGGAGTGAAAAGAAGGGCCATCTGTACCCCAATGTTTATAGCAGCAATGGCCACGGTCGCCAAACTGTGGAAAGAACCAAGATGCCCTTCAACGGACAAGATATGGCTGCTCTAATCTTTATTATTTCTCTTCTCCTTCTTGGTTTTGGCTTTATTTGCTGCTCTTTCTCTAGTTCCTTTAAGTGTAAGTTTAACTTTGTGTGTTTAAGGCTTTTTCTAATTTTTTGGTGAAAATCTTGTATTGCTATGTACTTCCCTTTTAGGACCACCGTTGCTGTATCCCAAAGGTTCTGAACAGCTGTGTTTTCATTTTCATTTGTTTTCATGATTTTTAAAAAATTGTTCTTTAATTTCCTGGTTGACCCATTCATCTTTAATAGGATACTCTTCAACCTCCAAGGAATCTCTTTGAGTTCCTTCCAAATTTCCTCTTATGATTGAGTCCAAATTTCAAAGCACTGTGATCTGAAATTATGTAGGGAATAATCTCAGTCTTCTGGTATCAGTTAAGATCTGATTTGTCACCTAGTATGTGATCTGTTCTGGAGAATGTTCCATGTGCTCTCGAGAAGAATGTATATTCTGTTGCCTTAGGATGGAATGCTCTGTATACATATCTGTGAAGTCCATTTGGTCCAGGGTGTCATGACTTCAAGCTCTATTATGAAACTGTAATCATCAAGACAGTATGGTACTGGCATAAAACAGACACATAGGCAAGTGGAACAGAATAAAGAACCCAGAAATGTACTATCTACTCTATGGTCAACTAATTTTCAACAAAACAGGAAAGAATATCCAATTGAAAAAGGACAGTCTCTTTAATAAATGGTGCTGGGAAAACTGGAGAGCCAATGTGGAGAAGAATGAAACTGAACCATTTTCTTATACCATACACAAGGACAGACTCAAAATGGATGAAAGACCTAAATGTGAAAGAGGAATCCATCAAAATCCTAGAGGAGAATTAAGGCAGCAACCTCTTCAACCCTGGCCATAGCAACTTCTTGCTAGACACGTCTCTAAGGGCAAGAGAAACAAAAGCAAAAATGAACTCTTGGGACTTCATCAAGATAAAAACCTTCTGCACAGCAAAGGAAACAGCCAACAAAACTAAAAGGCAACCTATGGAATGGGAAAAGATATTTGGAAATGACCTATCAGATAAAGGGCTAGTATCTAAGATCTATAAAGAACTTATCAGACTCAACACCCAAAAAACAAAGAACCCAGTCAATAAATACACAGAAGACAAGAAACAGACATTTCTGCAAAGAAGAAAAATGGCCAACAGACAGATGAAAAACTGCTAAACATCACTCAACATCAGGAAACTACAAATCAAAACCACAGTGACATACAACCTCACACCAGTCAGAACGGCTAAAATTCACAATCAGGAAATGGCAGATGTTGGCAAGGATGCAGAGAAAGGGGAACCCTCCTGTACTGCTGGTGGGAATGCAAGCTGGTGAAGCCACTATGCAAAAAGGTATGAGGGTTCCTCATAAAGTTGGAAATAGAGCTACCCTAAGACTCAGCAATTGCACTATTGAGTATTTTCCCCAAAGAAACAGAGGTATGATCTGAAATGGCACCTGTACCCCAGTGTTTACAGCAGCCATGTCCACAATAGCCAAACTATGAATATTACACAACCATCAAAAAATGAAATCTTGCCATTTGCAAAGACATGGATGGAAATAAAGGGTATTGTGCTAAGTGAAATAAGTCAATCAGAGAAAGACAGTTATCATATGATCTCACTGGTATGCAGGATTTACAAAACAAGGCAAAGGATCATTGGGGAAGAAAGGAAAAATGAAACAAGACAAAACCAAAGAGGGAGAAAAACCCTAAGAGACTCTTAAACTGAGGGTTGGTGAAGGGGAGGAGGGGATGGATAGCTTTGTGATGGGCATTGGGGGGGGTATGTGTTGTGGTAAGCACTGGGTGTTATATAAGACTGATGAGTCACAGACCTGTACCCCAGAAACAAATGGTACACTATATGTTAATTAAAAATACATACAAAAATAAATCAAAATAAAAAACAAAAATTCATGAAGAAACTCTAACTGGTTTTAAATAGATGTTGACCCCTTAATCAGTGATCTGGGACAACAGCACAGGGATGTTTATCGACATGGTGCTGGGAACAAATCCTTCCAAAAGAAGCATTTATAAGCAAGTGGGGTCACTGAGAGCTAGGAAGTCCACCAAACAGGGTTACCTCCTGGTCCTACCACAGAAGTTGCATAAGGGTAGAAAACCATCATTTGGCATTGTACAGTCAGTTATGCTCACCTCTTTTTAGAGAAGAGGGAATTGTGTTTACTGTGTGGACACCGCTAAAAGCTGAACTGTGTCCTTCCCATGTTCATACGTTGAAGTCTATACTCCAGTACTTATGAATGTGACTTTATTTGGAGAAAAAGTCTTTTCAGGTATAGTCAGTTGAAGATGAGGTCATTAGGATGGACCTAGACCAATAACACTGAGGTCCTTCCAGGAAGAGGAAGGGGATTTAAACACAGACATTGATGCTCACACGGGGCAAGGTGGAAGCACAGGGAGGAGACAGCCATCTGCACATCAAGGAGGGATCCCTCAGAAGGAACCAACTCTGCCAACATCTGACCCTCAGAACCGCAGGATAATAAATTTCTGTTGTTAAAGCTACACAGCATGTGGTACTTCGTTATGGGAACTCTAGAAAATGACTGGACAGTTATGTACAACACGGAGCCCTCAAGTCAGGACAAGCTGCCAGTGAACACATTTGCACCTTTTTCTGCTGGAAGAGAAAGAATCTTCTGGAGGTCATCCCAAGGATGGAACCGATAGCTGCTCCTAACTATGCAGCTAAGGGATCTTTTGCTCAATGTCATGGTTATTAGTTAAACATTTATACAACAATCACCTTTTCCAAGAGCACTAGTTATGCCATGTTAGAGCAAAACTAATAGTTTTTTAAATATTAACTTAGAACCTGGGATAAATAAGTCTGACCCCAACAATAGCATTTCTGAATTAAATGAGGATCTATGTTATTGCTCTTAAGCCAGCACTCAGTGGACTTAGCCAGTGGTCATTTCCCATTAGCTTCCTTGAATGGGCCACATATTTTATGTCTTCCTGGGGATTTGCTTTCCTTCCTCTGCAGTGAAGTGCATTGGCTGGTTTTTAGCAATATCTTTAAGTAGGTCATTAAGAAAAACATTCATAGGAAGCAGAGGTCAAATCTGGGCCTTTCTCCTTCCAGTTAAATTAGACGGAGAAACAGTTCTGAAATTTATCTACTGTGCTGTGACATTTACTTTTAAGATATTCAGTACACTTTTCAAAATTACAGTTACCCACAGAAACCTAATATATTATGTCCAGGGTATACTTGACATTTTAGAATTACACATCGGTTACTTAATTTCCCTACTTTATAATTTGAAGTCAAGCAATACTTTAAAAAAGAAAAAAACCCTGAAGGTTTTTGCTTTTTCTCTCATGATAACCAGTGAGACAGACTAGCATTTCTGGGACCCACACATGCTCTACTCATCTGGAAAAGTTTTATGCAGACTTGGATTTTGTGCTCTGAAATATTATCCCATCATGAAATTAGTGTTGAAATTGTAATTGTGGCCATTTTCCTTAGAGTCTATCCTTGTTTTGTAATGATGAAGCACACAGTTCTCCAGTGAGCAGCTGTGTCTTGGCACCCAAACCGACCGGCAGGAAATCCTTACCCTGAATGAACCGCTGCTGCAGAGCGCAGCACCCGACCACCCTCACACTTCTCCATCTGGCCTCAGGGAGGAAGGAATGTCATGAAGAGGCATTTGGAAATGATATGTTACTTATTGACTTCACTGTTTATTTAGTAAATATATTCAATTAATAGAAACAAGTGCTAAGTTAATGTTTACAAAAGGAATTGGCTTTGGATAGACTATGGAAATAGAGGAAGGGCAAGTTTGCCAGTAAGCCTAGAATTTGAATTTCTAATTTGTTTTTTAAAAAGATCTTATTAAAAAAAAAAACACGAGAGACTCTTAACTCTAGGAAACAAACTGAGGGTTGCTGGAGGGGAGGTCGGTGGGTGTTTGGAGTAATTGCGTGGTAGGCATTAAGGAGGGCATGTGATGTGATGACACTGGGTGTTACATGCAAAGGACGAATTGTTGAACACCGCATTTGAGACTAATGATGTGCTATATGTTGGCTAATTGATTTAAATAAAA
The DNA here is from genome assembly GCF_022355385.1 of Mustela nigripes. NCBI lineage: Eukaryota > Metazoa > Chordata > Mammalia > Carnivora > Mustelidae > Mustela > Mustela nigripes. The sequence goes on from NC_081568.1 coordinate 3,134,996, forward strand.
TTAAATCAAATTAAATTAAGATAAAAATTTATTATGTGAAATGACGTGTGTGTGTGTGTGTGTGTGTGTGTGTGTGTGTGTATATTTAAGTAATCACTATACCCAATGTGGGACTAGAACTTATAACCCCAAGTTCAAGAGTTACGTGTTTTACCTCCTAAGCCACCCCAGAATTTGTATTTCTAACACCATTCAGAGCTTAACTCTTATTCACAGAAGTTGGCCGTGTGTAGTAAGAAGTGCTGCTTTGTGTGACATATAGGCTCAATAATGTGTGCTGGCAGAAAACCAAAGAGCAGAGGTACAGTAGGACGTCCCGTCTGGGTGTAGTCAGGAGCAGCAGGTGGACGATGGGGTCAGCACCGAGGAGTACACCACTGGGAACTGTAGGGCTCCCCGAGACAGACTGGTCTTGGGGAGTCCTGCAGCTGATGTGTATTCTTGTAAGAATAATAATGAGTGATAGGGGCCATAATATTTAGAAAAAGAATGTTAGTTCAGGAGGGATACAAATGTGGATACATCAAACAAATGTTTAACTCCTTAATGATGATGAGACAAAAACAATAGATTATTTAGAGTGGTCATCTGAAAGTTTACATAGCAATTTATATGATTTTGTGATATCTTTGTGACATCATTGTAAGAATACTAAATAAGTTATTATCTCTTTATGTATGTTGTAGTCACCTCATAAAGGCTGGATAGACATCCTCAACATAAAATGTGATTCAGATGTTGAGCTGTTCAGATGTTGAGACAGATGATTCCATACATACAACAAGAGGATGTAGTTTTATTACTCACATAATGAGGCTTTCTGGGAGACAGGGTGCAGAGCAGGCTCCGAAGTGTCCCCAAAATGGCTTGAGAAACGCAGGCACGGGAACTGGAGTGGCTTCACTTATGAGTAGGGAGTGGTGCCAGAGTGTGGGCTTCTGCCTGGGGGTTTGTTTGCTCATGTCATTTGAACTAACCACTCATATAAAAGAAAGGGGCATCTCCATCTTTTTATTGTCTTGGCCAAAAATTAAGCAAGTTGGGAAGAGAGGATGGGAAAGATGGAACACTGTCAGCAAACACCCACAATGGAGTCCTAGTCTTTATTACAATCTATCAATGATGGTAAAGTGAATCAGAATCAACTTGTCGCAGATTTTCAAGTCTTGTCGTATTTCCTACCCCAGTTTTTTTTTATTTTAAAGATTCCATTTATTCATTTGACAGAGATCAAAAGCAGGCAGAGAGAGAGGAAGGGAAGCAGGCTCCCCACTGAGCAGAGAGCGCGATCTCCCAGACCCTGAGATCATGACATGAGCCGAAGGCAGAGGCCCTAAGCTCCTGAGCCATCCAGATGCCCCTTCTACCCCAGTTTTTTTATCCCAGTTCCTTCCAAACCCATTTGGAAGTGCTTGCTCCTGAAGAACTCTACAATTTGGATTCGATGTGTTCACCCATGGAACATCAGCCCCAGGATCTTGCATGGTCATCAGGAAGCCACAATGATGGGGGATAGAAGTCTGCATTTCAGAAAAGCTTTAAAACTGTGAAAGAAATCGAATAAGTAAAATTCAGTTAAAATGAGGATATTGGGAGATGGAGAGGAAAAGCGAGTTGGGGGAAATCGGAGGGGGAGACAAACCTTGAGAGACTGTGGACTCTGAGAAACAAACTGAGGGTTTTGGAGAGGAGAAGGGTGAGGGCTTGGGTGGGCCCGGTGGTGGGTATTAAGGAGGGCACGGATTGCATGGAGCACTGGGTGTGGTGCATAGATAATGAATTTTAGAACACTGCAGAAATAAAAGGTAAAAAAAAAAACAAAACACAGTGCATTCTTTATAACAAATCCTTAATGTGATACATAAAAAAAATTGAAAAATTAAAAATTAGATAACATTTTAGGGGTGGGTGGCCTGCGTAGCTCAGTCAGTTGAGCATCTGTCCCATGGTTTCTGCTCAGGTCATGATCTCAGGATCATGGGATTGAGCCGTGTGTTGGGCTCGTGCTCAGTGGGGAGTCTGTTTCAGATGCTCTCTCTCTCTCCCTCTCCCTGGGCCCCTCCCCCAGCTTACATGCTTTCTCTAAATAAATACATAGTTAAAATCTCTAAAAAAATAGGCAAGCTTCGAATACTTGGCGTTTGTTTTGTCACACTGGTTACTATATAGCTAACTGGAAAAATGATAGTGACAATATTCTAAAATGAGACAGCACAGTGTTTTATTACAATGGGAATAGTTGCAATAGATGACACCCAACATTTCTACCTTTCAGGAAAGAGTGCCATGAGAGAAAACCAACAAAATATTCAAGAAAATAACAATAGTGACACAAACACAGAATAGCAGACTTAGCCTGCAAGCAAACCTGGCACAGTCCAACAGCTGATTGAATTCCCAAATAGCAGTAGTGATATTTCCTCGCAACAAAGTTCTCAAGAAAGATTGATGAATATTTAAAGAAATTAAACAGACCACACAGCTTATTCTGAAGTGCTATCACTTATGGAAATATTTAGAGCCATAATACATAAACTTAAAGTACAATACATAAATGGTAGAAGATATCTTAGGAAAATATTCTAAGTGCTGATTAGCTATGGTTCATTTTTTTTTAAAGATTTTATCCATCTATTTATTTGACAGACAGAGATCACAAGTAGGCAGAGAGGCAGGCAGAGAGTGAGAGAGAGGAGGAAGCAGGCTCCCCGCGGAGCAGAGAGCCCTATGCGGGGCTCGATCCCAGGACTCTGGGATCATGACCTGAGCCGAAGGCAGAGGCTTTAACCCATTGAGCCACCCAGGCGCCCCTGGTTCATATTTTTTAATAAAGAAAAAGATTAATGAAAAAATTGGTATTTTCATTGTGTAAGATAAATCGCTTATGGTGGAATGAAGTCTACAACCTAGAGCTATCTAAAAGTCCTCATGTCACTCTGGAAGGCTGAAGTGAAAGGGCTTGAAGACCACCATTGAAACAGGCAACAAGTGGATGTCATGCTTGGTGCACAAGCTGTACGGTAAATGAAAATAATCAAATTAGCCTTTAAATCCTTTTGTTCAATTATGCAGCTACAAATGGCCTTCAATAAAGGCCACTTCAATAAAGTGAAACTGTTGTGTGATTTCCAGACCCACAATCCATCCTCCTGCCCACCACTTTTGTGTGACAACTAAGACAGTTTTCTTTCAACTTCTGGCTCCAAGGCTCCACTTCAAGACATATTGGTGATATGAGGGTCTCTGCCTAATTCCATAGGTGAATAAGAAATTACATGTGACGCCATTATGTATTCCATTTTTGCTGAAGTATTAAACTGTGATTCCCCTGGATATTTTCTCAGTGACCCCAAAATAATTCTACTGTGTCTTCCTAAACAGATGCAAATATATGCTATGAAAGTAGTCTCTACTGCCCTTTTACTCCTCACTCCCAATGATCAAGATTTATTTTAAGTGCTGATTGATTTATTAGGTATTTGTGCAAGACACAGAAAATCAATGCAAGAAAAACAAATGCAAAATATAAGTGGCCACAAAAGATTTTATGTGTGTCTGAAGTTAATGTAGAGGGAGGTTTCATTATAAATTGATCTCAACTGCAAAATTCTTCCCTATTCCAAACTTCCATAATCTATTTCTTAAAACAATACTGAATAAAAGAGAGAAAAGTAAACACCAAACTGATTTTAACAAAGAAAACTCTTTTTAAGAAAGATTTATTTATTCATTTGAAAGAAAGAGAACAAGAATGCACAAGGTTGGGATGGAGAGCAGAGACAGAATCTCAAGCAGACTCCCCAGCGAGTGCAAAGCCTTACATGGGTCTTGGTCCTACAACCCACAAGATCATGACCTCAGCCAAAATCAAGAGTCAGAAACTCAATGGGCTGAGCCACCCAGGTGCCCATAAAGGAATTTTTTTTTTCAAAGATTTTACTTATTTATTTGAAAGAGAAAGAGAGAGAGAGAGCGCGTGCGCACAACCATGATTGGGGAGGAAGGGCAGAAGGAGAGAGAGAAGCAGACTCCCTGTTGAGCAAAAAGCTCAATGCAGGGCTTGATCCCGGACTCCAAGATCATGACCTGAGCTGAAGGCAGACATTTAACCACCTGAGCCACCCAGGTGCCTCAAAAACTCTTAAAAAAAAAAAAAAAAGAACAACATAAAAACGTTTTAATCTAGTCCATTTGAAAACGTCCACTAATATTTATTATTTTAATTATTTTGAGGCAAATGTATGTTCACATGTAGTTGTAGGAAATAATACAGAGAAATACTATGGGCCCCCAATCCAGTTTCCCCCAATGTTAAGATCTTATAAAACTATAGCAAGAATCGCAACAGGAATACTGACAGTTCACACAAACCCTTGGATTACCATGATGTCCCCTCATCTTGTCCTTCTATAACCACAACAACTTCCATCCTTAACCACTGTCAACAACTAACTGGTGCTCCTTGTCTGTCATGTTCTCAGTTCAAGAATGTGATGAAATTGGAACCACACAGTGTGTGACCTTGTGGGACATTGTTTAACTGACACCATTCTCTGGAGGTTCCACCACAATGCTGTGTCTGCCCCACAGGTAAGGGGTCATATCAATCCGAATCTTTTCAAGGATTTGTCTTTGTCTGCAATCCTCATGTGTTTAATTATGATGTATCTTGCATGAATTTTTTTAAAAGATTTTATTTATTTGACAGAGAGAGATCACAAGTAGGCAGAGAGGCAGGCAGAGAGAGAGAGAGAGGGAAGCAGGCTCCCTGCCGAACAGAGAGCCCGATGTGGGACTCGATCCCAGGACCCTGAGATCATGACCTGAGCCGAAGGCAGCGGCTTAACCCACTGAGCCACCCAGGCGCCCCTCTTGAATGAATTTTTTAAGGTTTATTTTGCAGATCAGATGGCTTCTTAAATTTGTAGATTTGTGTCTTTTCCAAATGTGGGACATTTTCAGCCATTATTTCTTGGAGACACTTTCATGCCCTCTTCTCTTCTCCCAGGGCTCTGATGACACAAATGCCATATCCTTTGTTGTCCTGCAACTCTTCCCTCTGGGGCTACTCCACTTTTTACAGTCTTTTTTTGGTCTCTGTTGTTCATACTGGGTAAGCTAGATTAGTAATGCAATTGTAGCACTTGAGGAGATTTTATCTCCTGCAAGGATCTAGAACCTAGCCTTTGGAGAGAACACACATCCTCTAAAATCCAAAGTAAATCCTAGAGGCAGGAACATGTGTGTCTGTGTGCATGTTGCATTTTGCATTTCTTCTGAAAAAAGGTCCCACCACACTCATTCCAGTATACCAAGCTCCTTCTATCGGAGCAGAAAGCGTCTTCCAGTCTCTGTTCCTTCATCCCACTCCCCACGGCTCCCTCCAGGCCCCTCACTTTCTGTTTGTTTGTTTGTTTGTTTGCTGAAAATTCACAGAACACTTGATTAAGGCAGATGTGTCCCCACTTCTGTCTGGATGGCTAGAGCGGGTGTTACTGATCATGAGTGAGATCTGTGTTTAAGAACAAATACTCCCGGGGCACCTGGGTGGCTCAGTGGGTTAAAGCTTCTGCCTTCGGCTCAGGACATGATCCCAGGGTCCTGGGATCAAGCCCCACATTGGGGGGGGGGGTGGTCTCTGCTCAGTGGGGAGCCTGTTTCCTCTTCTCTCTCTGCCTGCCTCTCTGCCTACTTGTGATCTCTCTGCCTCTGTCAAATAAATAAATAAAATCTGCAGAAAAAAAAAAAGAACAAATACTCCCCATTCTTGGGAAGACAGCACATTGGGACGGTTGAGGGGAGTAGGAGGTGAGCCCGAATGGAGAGCAAACACCAAACATGAAACATCCTCAGACAAAACAGATTTGCATCACCCTTTCTGCCCCCTGCACACGTGGCTCTGTTACCGAACATCACACACTTTCCTGGGCGCACCGCCTTAGCCCCAGCACAGCGATGCCGGCTTCAACTCTGTTTTCCTCTTCTGGCGTGGGGCAGCGCACGAGGCTCTGGTCCTGGGGTCGCTTTCAGAAACATGTCAGCCTGACATGTACACAAAAAGAGGAGCTTCACACAATTTAGACCTTCATCTTGGTTCACTGTGTATTTCATATATTGGTTTTAATGATCACAGGGCAAAGGACTCTGTAATATGTGTCCACGTAATGCAGTAAGTTTACTATGTAGAGTGATATCATGATGGACTTAAGTATATAGCACTCATAAAATAATGGAATTAATAATTAATGGTTCATTTGGTTAAAGTCCTCTGCTACTGTTTAGAAGACATTGGCAAGTCTAGAATCAGGGCATTATTAAAAACACACAAGACTAGAAAAGTTGTTTTTTAACCTCTGTGGAAGTACTACACTATTCTGAAATGTGGTTGAATATGGCTTTTAAGTTGTAAAATAAAATGAAAGTGGTAACCAGGAAAGAACAGAAAATATGGAAGGAAAGCAAATGAAAAACAACCGTTCCACGTGAATTATTTAAAATATATAATTGCAATTAAATAATTTCAGAACAACTTACTGAATTCCAGAATATAGCCTTGTTGGGATGGAAACATTTTTCCTATTAGCTGGAGGTATCCTGACGGCATGCCAAAGTCAACAGGATGGAAAGACTTAAATACACATTAACACGTATCAATATTTATGACTTTACCTACTGAGAGACTAGGCTGTACATAGACAGTGCCGACTGCTCGGCTTAAGGTTGAGTGGTCACGGTACCTGACTTATTTCTTCTTCACACTTTACTGTGATTTCTAAGTTATTTTTTTATGATTTTTAGCTGGGTACATATTATTTTTATATTCAGAAAAGGCCACTTAAAATAATTTCATTTTAATGATGATCTGAAGTGACACCAATAGCAGCGTTATAGAAGTAGGTGATTAATACATGAATAAATTAATGGAGTGTGAGATACAGAAGAGCAGGAAAGTAACTGGTCTTTGGCTTTCATGGAATCATGATGAATTGAAATGTATACCACTTGTAGGAAATAGCAGAATTTATAATGAACAACTTACTTACAGTGCTGTGCTATTGTTTCGGAAACATGGACTAATTCAGAATTTGGGTATTATTGAAAATGTACCAGAATAAATTTATTTATTCACGTATGTATTCGTTTATTTGTTTACTGTTAAAATTTCGTGAAACGGTGCATTCTGAAATGTGAAATCGAGCTGGAAATACTAGCACTCAGAACTCAGCAGCCTTAACAATGCCTTCCATGAGAGAGCCCTTGGGGAGCGGGTCTGCGCAGGCTCCTGGGGGCTCCCGGATAACTGTAGGACAAAGCTAAGACAAAATCCAACCCAAGGTTATGCAAAGCTCTCGAGTTGAAATTCTCATTGCAGAGACACTTTGAAAAGGGTCCCTTGGTATTTGGCACTGTCCTTATTTTATTTTTGTTGCTAAAATGGAGAGAAGACCAAGTCAATGATCGAGAATTTAAAAAAAAAAAAAAAGCAAAACATAAATGTGAGAATGTGTCCCCAGTTTGAGAAGCAAACTGACAGGCTGGAGAAGGCGTCTGGGACATTTCCCTGTGAGTCAGGGCTCTAAGAGCTAGCACCTACGCCCTGTACACTAGGTGATAGAATACCTCCATCGAGCTTCATGCCGTAAGTATTTTATATGATAGGGTTAGATGATAGGCACTATTATTACAGGAGGATAGCTCACCGTAGCATAGCATGATGATATAAACGCGGCCCGAGAGGCTGGTGTAATTGATATAAAGCTTGAATGGGGGTTTCCTGTAAGTTCTAAAAGAATCTAAAATGCAAAATGGCGTCGAAGGGAAAGAGCCTCTTTCTGGGGAGGCAGGAGCAAGGGAGCTGATGACTCTGCTCCTTCGCTTCCCCGCTTGTTTCCTGGGCAGACCAGACAGGTCTCCACTTCCTTGACGGGAACAAAGGTCCATTTGGTTCCAAGCAAGAAAAGCTGGATGAAAGGAAAGAGAAGGGACCCAAAGAGCATAATGAGGGCTGCGGCTCCCCCGAGATGGTTTCAGAGACGGGAAGTCATCTGAGAATGTGACCTCCGTAGGCGTAAGGGGACCCCATGAAGGGCAAAGGAGAAAATTAAAAAAAAAAAATTAATCTCCACGGGAGCCCAATGACAGCACAGAAGCACGAAGCGGAGATCGCGATCATGGAAGTGTAACTGACCGAAGGGACACATGCATAGATAACCCAGATTTGGTTCTTTGAAGCACCAGAACTATTGTATTTGTTTTGTTTTGTTTCTTGACACTTGAACAAATCAATATACACTTAATAGCTTGAAACGATCTAATAGTGATCTCTTACAGTTCTGGAAACCAGAAGACTACAGTCAGTTTTCACTGGGCTGATGTCAGGGTGACATCAAGACTGACCCTCTTGAGGCTCTAGAGGAGAAACCCGTCCGTCCTTGCTGTTCTAGCTTCCAGAGGCTGCCCGAGCCCTTTGGCCAATAAACATCCCGGCACCACTTCTGCCTCCTTCTCCCTGCAGCTTCGCCTCCAGCCCTCCCTCTGCCTCCTTCTTATGAGGACAGTGGCGATGACATACAGGGCGTAATCCAGGGCCATCCCATCTCAAGATCCCAAACAACACCAATGGGCAATGCCCCATTTGACATGCCAGGTAACTAAGATTCCCAGGTTCTGGGAACTGGGATGTGGACATCATGGGGACCACTATTCAATCCACCACAATTGTTTAAAAAAAAAAAAAACTGACTCAGTAACAACTTTCCCCCCTGTATCTTGCCTCCCTAACCGCCCTCCACAGAAAGATATTAAGCTCATATAATTTTGCAGTCAACAATGTTTAATGTATCCAAGGGAACTAATAATTGCTATCTTTTTTTTTTTTGATGTTCAAAATCTAGGGAAAAGATGAGAGCTCCCCAACTTTTATTTTAAGGTTGCTGTAACTTGATCTAAAGCCACACATAACAGTATAAGAAAATATTATCATAAACTAATCTTACTTATAAATATAGATGCAAAAGTTAATTATAATGCAAGGGAAGTCAGCTATATCTAAGGAATACAAACACAGTTAAACATCAGAAAATCTATTCATATAGTATACTGAATTAACAGTTTAAGGAAAAATTACTTTTGATGACCTTATAGCTGCATAAAACACATTTAATGAAATTCATCATCCATTTATGATACAAAGCACTAGCAAGTAAGAAATAAAATGTAAATTCATAACCCGATAAATATTTATCTCACCATCTAGAAGAAAGAAAAAGTATATAAATACGGAATTCATGGACAATAAACAGAAATAACCAGTAGACAGAAAAAAGATGCCCAACCTTACTAGTTATCCAGGAACTGTGCCTAACAGCCACTGTGACATACTGACATATTCCTTAGTTTAGCAAACAATTATAAACACCTCACAAAGGCAAACATTCACAAGAGTAATGAAGAAATGGAGAATTGCATACACTGAAAGGAACTGTGCATTAATCTAACAAGCTAAAAGCAACTTAGCAGCTCAGCAGTGATTCCCAGTAAGGCCCCTCCCTCTGGTTCTGCTTGGTTTCATCCTGGCCGGGATGTGTCATTTGTCATGCCCTTACCCCCGAAGCTGTTACCAGCATTGCCCACCTGCTCCTGGGGTGGCAAAGGGCTGTCCTCAGGCGGAATCTCAACTAGCTTGCTTCCCTCCTCATCAGCCCTCATCCTCACGACAAAGCTCCTCTAGCCTCCCACCACCTGCCTGTTCTTCGGTCTGGGCTGCATGTTTCCCCCGGACCCTATCACCTCCACACCCCCCCACCTCATCCCTCAGAGAGGAGAATCAGGTGCTCTGGGCACACATTTCAATCTTTGTTTCCATGGTGGTCAGTCGTTCTTGGAATGTTTGATTCATGCAGTCGGAATAGGACGAACAGTCCTAGAATTACACAGACAGAAACCAGGGAATGGACAGACAGACAAAACGATTGCTCTATGTCTTACTCCATTCGGGCTGCTGTAACAAATCACCATAGACCATGGGTTTATAAACAACACGCGTAGTCCTTACAGTTGTGGACGATGGGACATTGGGATCAAGGTGCCAGAGGTTCGGTGTCTGATGAGAGCCTCCGGGGTCGTAGAGAGGCGTTTTCTTCCTGTGCTCTCACATAGCAGAAGTGGTGAGGGAGAGGGGGGAGTTCCCTGGGGCTTCTTTTATCAGGGCATGACATCCCTCTCCGTGACCTAATCACCTCCCAGAGGCCCGTCCTTCTGGCACATCATCTCGGGCACCGTGCTTGAACCTGCAAATACTTGTCCATGCAGCCCTGCCTCCATACTAGCGGAGCTGAGAATGAGCTCCAGCTGTGTACGGCCACCTGCGGAATCATGGTCATCGGAGCCCCGTGTTCTATTATATATGGAACCAGAGAGTGGATAGCTGTAGGTTGACGTCCACAAACAATGGGACAATACACACTTCAAATTCGTGATCTAGCACTAGATGTGTCACTTTGGAACAATCACAAAATACTTGACGTGAGCAAAATACAGAATTTGGATACGTAGACCTGTGATGTAATGCCATTTGTGAAACTTCAAAAACACACATGAAGTGATTTATTAAAATGAAAACACTATAAACACAAAAATAGGGCAAGCATTTACTTCTGGGGGGCGTGGGGTCGGGAGGTTGGGAGTGAGGATGGGGGACCAGGGCCCTACGATTCTCTCAGAAGTGAGTTTTCTCCTCTTGCGAAAATACCAAAAGCAGGAATGTGCGTATGGTGAGGCTGTTAAAGCTGGGTGGAAGCACGCGACTGATTCCCGCCTGATTCTCAGCATTTTCGTTATCCATCCACCACTTCCCAGCACAGCCGCCGCGATGGCATCAGTCAAAAGACAGAGACTGGGTGAGGGGCCAGCGGCGGGTCGGGGTGGGCGGCAGTCCCGGGGCAGGTGGTTTTCTTCTCCCCTGTTTTCCTCTTCCTCTTCTTTTTACTCTTGGTGTGTTTTCTTGGCAATTTAAACAAATACATGTTCAACAATCCCAGTGGGAAGCATTGAAGGCGAGAAGGAAGGGGAAAGGATGTGCTCCAGACAGGAGGCCCCGAAGGCGCGGCGTCCAGAGAGACACGCAGCCAGGGCGATGAGTGCAAGTTCGGGGAGGAACAAAGATCCTCTCTCTTGCTGCAGACTCTTGCTGCAGAACAAAGAGGGCAGTTTCTCCTTCTCTTCTGGGAAAACACCCAAGAGCAACAGGATCCCAGGGAGCACATATGCAAACTCCGTATTTGATGAACTTAGGAGACACCTGCAACCCTGAACCACAGAGTGTGAGGAAGGTCTGCCAAGTGTAGAGCGAGTGAGGGCTGCAAGTGACACGGAGGACAGGGAATGACCCAGTGAGACCCGGGCCGTGGGCACACTGCTGTCCCCATTGAGCCAGCACTATGACCGGAACCCCACTATTCCTTCTGTGTTCCCGGGGAGAGCGTGCACCAGGTAGTAGAAGGACAGTCAGTGGAGGTGGCCTGCTGTGGTTTCAGGAAGCGGGGCAGGTGGACATAAGCACAGAAACAGAGAGCTTGGGTGTCCTTGCAGGTAACTGTCTGCGTTGGAGGAGAGGAGGAGCAGAGAGCATCCGCATGACGGAAACATCTCCATGCAGTGTCCTCCTGGGGCGGGGGGGGGGGGGGGGGGGGGGGGGGGAGGCTGCAGGAGCTCAGGCCCGCACTCATCTGTCCCATCAGGTGAGTAGCCCTGGGACGTGCCCTCTCCCACAGGTGGACTTCCACTTAGGCTATTTTGGAAAGGTTCACCTCACTCAAACATAAGGCATGAGGGAAGAGGAGACACTATGCTGACATCGGAGAAAAGGAAAAGTGTCAAAAAAACAAACCATAGGCGAAGACCTCTCACCAGTAAGAGGCTGCCATTGGCACAGGAAATGTGGAGCGAACGCCTGGCTGGCTGGCATCGTGTAGTTCTTATCCAGCGGTGTGTCGGAGCCAGCTGTGTCACTTACAAGAGCAACTGCACACGTTTCTTCTGAGTTCAGCGGTCCTGCAGTGGTAGCTCAAGCCTGCCCATAGGGGATCCAGCAAGTGTAGCAGATAGAGCCTGCCCAGCAGAGGATCTAGCAGATCAGAGTATTTGTGGGTTTTGTTGTTGTTGTTTTTGCTTTTCCTTGGGAAGGCTGATATTAAACACTTTTCAGCACTATTGGTGCTTATCAAATGTCTGGTATCAAACAGGATGTTCTCCCTTGTTAATTAACTTACTCAAAGTGACAGGACTTTCTGAGTGGCCAAGCCTGAATTCAAACATGTCATCTGTTCTCCACATTCTCCATACTCTATAATCACTGCATGATATGACCAATTCACGGCACACTACGACCGAATCACAATGAGTTTAATGACAGCAACAAAACCAATGACAATATCATGAAACCGGGACCTTTCCAGAGAATATTACAACCTGGTGATATTGTGGTTCAGGAGAGAGATGGTGTGAGCAGTAAAGCAGAATAAAATCCAGAACCACACAGGCAAAAAATGATAATAACCAATCCACCAACCAACAAAATAAACCTATCAAACATTTTCAGGCAAATGTAAAATATCTTACAGAAGAAAATAAAGAAGAAAAAAGCAAAGCAACATTGAAAACAGATCAGGTAAGCAAAGTACTACCAAAAAATTAATAAGTTCTAAAGATTAAAATAGGAAAATATGTAAGATAGTAGAGGAATCACTGTGTGAAGTTTAGTATCCCCTCCAAGAAAGAGAATAAATGAACCAACAGTAACAACTAAATTATATAAAGGGAACTTTCTGAGAAGTAGCCAGCAATAAAATAAGACATCAACCTGCAGCCCCAAAAGACACGCCGGACCCCATAAAAGAAGCACATATATGCATAGGATAGCACATTTGTTAAACTTCAAACAAAATGTCCTTCGGTTTTGGATATTCAAACCAAAAGATCAAGTCACCATTAGAGTGGAAAGCCAGGCTGGCTTTGTACTCCTCTGTGGTCACACCCAGTGTGAAAACACAGGAAACGCAAACTTGTAGGACTGAAAATACTTGATGCTAGAATTCCACATCCAGCTAGGAAGGTGAAACAAATGCTCCAAGTCCTTCCACCTATGCAACAGCACCATGGATGCCCATGGGAATGCCCTGAGCCCCATGAGTTGGAGTGTCTGTCTTCGCCACACTGGCTTAGGACAGCAGTCTCTGGGTGGCTGCTGGACATACCCTGCAGTAAAGACTCCCTTTCCCCAGAAATGGTTGTAAGAGGAGAAGACAAAGAACATGGGGTGCTTGCTGCTTGATTCACTATCCCAACTCCAGACAGGTCATCAGATTCTTTCTACTTGAGGAAGATACATTTATATCATTTTCCCACTGCATTTTTAGGTATTTACTTACTTACACACGAATCCAACCCTGTTATACTCATGAACAAGAAAAATCATACCACCCAGAAAAAGAATTAAAAAGGCTTAAGAAAAATATCATGATTAGCATTCAGCAAAAATCCCAAATAAAACATTAGCTAATAGGAACAATCACTTCCTTATAAATACGTACCTTGAACAAGTGAAGCAAAGAAGCAGAAAGCATATTCAGAAATCTTTCATCCTGTTCAATATGGTAATAGACTAGGAGAAAAATAAAAAAAAAATGCATGGATGCTGGTAAAAAAAGACATCCTTTTCATTAATTACTGACTTTTTTCAAAAATACTTAACAAAATAGTCATATAATATGCTTGCTCAGATAGAAACTGAATCATTGCCTTTAAATTATCATTTCCTTTGTATTCAAGAAAAAAAAAACAAGGAAGTTCTTACTTACTGTAATTATGAACATTGTTCTGGAAGAACTAGCCATTGCAATCCAACCAAAGACATCATAAAAACAATGGACAAGTGTAAGTGGGACATGTTTTTGCAAATTCTGTGGTATTTTCAATATGAAAAATTGAGAAAAGGCAACTAAACGAAGGTTCTTAATGACTGTCAGAATAAAACTGATACTCAGTTATCAGCCTAACACATAGAGTAGAAGAAATGTTCAACTTACAAAAGTTACAAAAATGTCAAAATAATTAGGAATAAATTTAAGAGGTGCACAGTATAGGAAAAGCATTTTAGAACTCCAGCAAGAGACATTAAGAAAATATGAAATGTAAGAAATATAATCTATTGGGTATAAATATGAAAATAAAAATTAATCTTGACTCTAGATATTTGTTAGCTTTCCGATATTGATATATAATTCATATAGAATGAAATGTACATATCTTATGTGTGTAGTTGGGTGAATATTGTTGGTTCTATGTACCTATGACTCTTACACTAATCAAAATACTGTTTCTCTCACTGCTGAAATTTCTTCTGTGGAAGTTTTGTTTATTTCTATTTTAAAGTTTGTTTTTTTTTAAAGATATATTTATTTATTTGACACAGAGAGAGAGAGAGAGGTCACGTACTCAGAGAGGCAGGCAGAGAGAGAGAGAAGAGGAAGCAGGCTCTCTGCTGAGTGGAGAACCCAATGCGGGGCTCGATCTCTGAGATCATGACCTGAGCTGAAGACAGAGGCCTTAAGCCACTGAGCCACCCATGTGCCCCACTTTTTTAAAGTTTTAATTAATTTATTCATTTTAAGTAATTTCTACACCCAACTTGGGGTTTGAACTCAAAACCCCGAAATCAAGAGCCACATGCTCTTTTGACTGAGCGGCCCAGATGTCCTTCCTTTGTGACATTTTTAATTACATTCCTCCAGTTGTGCATAGCTCATATTGTGACACCCGGTTCTATGTGTGGGCTGTACCTGCTTTTGATCTACATCTGAATGGAATCATACAATATGTATTCCTTTTGTGACAGGTTTATTTTACTCAGTAAAATACCTACATATTATATTCCATGCTATGTGTATACATGCATTATACACATATATGTATGTATAAGGTATAATATGTATAATGCATAATATACACATATATAGATAATGCATGTCTAAGCAGCTCCTTTCTTTCTAATGCTGAGTGCTCTTCTATTGCATGATTAGACCACATAAATGATGTCCATAAACATATAGATGTTCATAAACAGGACATCTGAATTGTTACTCATTTTTGGCCTTTCTGATCTGACCAAAGCATGTACTAGAGTAAGGAAACACAACTCACAACCACCAGAATGCCTAAAATTTTAAAATGAATGACAATAACTTTTGTGATGTGGAGCTACTGGAACCATCATACATTAATGCTGAGAATATAAAATGGTACAGACATTTGCGAAAATGGCGCGGTAGTTTCTTTTTAAGATGAATGTTCATCTACCTTATGATGAAGCAATTCTGCCCCTGCTGTTTACCCGAGAGAAATGAAAACATGTCCATGAAAGAAATTCCATAAAAATGTCCATAATATTTTTATTAACTAAAAATCAGTATCTTGGGGTGCCTTGATGGCTCAGTGGGTTAAAGCCTCTGCCTTCAGCTCAGGTCATGATCTCAGGGTCCTGAGATCGAGCCCCACATCAGGTTCTCTGCTCAGCGTGGAGCCTGCTTCCTCCTCTCTCTCTGCCTGCCGCTCTGCCTACTTGTAATCTCTGTCTGTCAAATGAATAAATAAAATCTTAAAAAAAAAAGACAACATTAGGTCTATGTATAAAACTTTGAGCATATATTATGGCCAGTAAGAAATTTAGATCAAACTTTTGAATATAAAATAAATATACAAAAATGAAAAATCACCAATGTAAATTTAGACAGTCTAATAAGAAGTAAGACCTACAAAACCAAGAAAATTAAAGCTACCTAAAAATTACTTCACGGGGAGTTAGAAGAAGGGAGTTGGGGGAAATTGGAAGGGGAGGTGAACCATGAGAGACTATGGACTCTGAAAAACAATCTGGGGGGTTGGAAGGGGGGGGGGGGGGGGAGTTGGGGGAACCAGGTGGTGGGTATTGGAGAGGGCACGGATTGCATGGAGCACTGGGTGTGGAGAAAAAACAAGGAATACTGTTATGCTGAAAATAAATAAAAAATAAATTAAAAAACAAAGAATATAATAAATAAATAAATAAATAAATAAATACGACAAATGGTGGTGCAAGTATTTATGAAGAAAATGGTAAAGCTTGATTGAAAGACATTGATGGAGGCCGAAATAAATGCATAGAAAAATGTAATATATAAATGTCAATTACCAATAAATTATAATATTAAAATATAAATTAAATTAAATGTTTACTAATAATTTATTCATAATGTAATCTAATTATATTTAGTTGTATATGGAAATTATATATATGTAAAATTGAAATATATAAATTATTTTTAAATATATAAATTATCTATAAAATTATATATTAAAATAATTTAATTATAATAAAATATTAACTAAATTAAAATATTCCCATAGAAATTCCATATATGATTCCATAAATTCTTTACCATTAAAACTGACCAATTACTTTTTAAAGAATAAATCCCTGAGGGTTTTGGAGGGGAGGGGTGGGGGAATGGGTGAGTCTGGTGGTGGGTATTCAGGAGGGCACGGATTGCATGGGGCAGTGGGTATTGTACGTAAACAATGAATCTTGGGACACTGCATCAAAAACAACTGTGTATTTTATGGTGACTAACATAAAACAGTAAATAAACAAACAAATAAGTAGTTTTTAAAAATACATTTTATTTATTTATTTATTTGAGAGCGGGATTGAGAGGGGAGAAGTCAGAGGGAGAAGCAGACTCCCTGCCAAGCAGGGAGCCCGATGCGGCACTCGATCCCAGGACTCCAGGATCATGACCCGAGCCGAAGGCAGTTTCTTAACCAACTGAGCCACCCAGGTGCCCAAATAAGTAGTTTTTTTTGTTTTTTTTTGTTTTTTTGTTTTTTTTTAAAAAGAAAAAGAATAACCCCAATCAATAGCCCAGACATGCTAAAGGGCACAATGCGGAGATTTGCTTTGTGTGTGCTGTTATTAAGATTTATTACAAAGTTGGTGGCCTTGTAAAGATAAAATAAAACAGAAAACTTAGAGGTCCACACATACATGGAAAATTGATACTTGATAGAAGCACCAGATGGCTCCGTTAAGAATGAGATTTCAATGAATAATCTGCCATGGATAATTTCAAGTTTTTTGAATGATGCTACTTCTATATATGAAAGAAGTTTAAAACATTAAGAATACAACCATAAAAATTAAATTTTAAAAGCATTGCATTCTAGTGAAGTTTTTTTTAAAACTTATTATTTAAATTCTTGTTAGATAAAATGCATTAAGCTTTAAAAATAAAACAGAAAAATAAACTATTTAAAAAGACTAGTCACTGGGTATGGTGCATAAACACTGAATGCTCAACACTGAAAAGAAATAAAATAAAATGAAATGAAAAAATAAATAAAAAGACTAGTAATTTCTATTTTATTATTTACTTTTTAGAATTATGTTCAAGCAAAGTTCACACAACAGCTAAAGGTCAATTGAGAGACTGAGAAAATTTCCCGGCATATAAAACCAACAAAGGGTAGTGTTTGGAATGTAGAAAGAGCTGAAAATCAGTGAGAGCAAGATAAATGGCAGAGCAGGAATATGAATGGAATATGTAAACTGAAAGTTTCTAGAAACAGAATGCGGATATACAAGTAAACCAGTATTTAACCGATTTAGTAACCAAGGAACACAAATTAAAACCACCAGGGGAGTCCCTTTCTTATCCATCAGACAGGCAAAGGTCACGGATTCTGTGACATGTGTAAGCCCGATGATTCACAGACCTGCAGCCTTGGGGCAAATAATACATTATATGATAATTTAAAAAGTTAATTAATGGATTTAAAAGCATCCATGGTGATCAAGAGAGGGACCAACACCAACACTGGTAAATCCTGCTTTGGAGAGCAGTAACCGCGTACCAGCGAGCTGAAAATGTGCACACTTCACGTCCTCCGAGCGCTTCCCCCGGTAGACCTGCTCTGCAGCCTGTGTCCGCATGGAGACCTGCGCGTGCCGCATTCATTGTGGGGAGGTTTGTACAAAAACCAGTTTCAAATCAACCTAAATCACCTCATCAGGAAACTCAATCAATAAACCTCGGGACAGTCTCACGGTCCACTGCCAAGGGAACACCGGCGAGCTGGGGCCACCACAGCAACACAGAAGCCCCTTTCAGGAGGGGTGTTCCCACCAGAAACTTACAGCGCTCCTTCGACAAACTGAAACACACACATACGAATATGAAGTATGTCTGTGGAGTCAAGGTACAGGTTATAGCCGATAAATCTAAAAATAAATGGCAAGGAATAACTAGAGATACATTTGGGGTAATGATCAACGGGGGACATGGCGGGGATCTGGTGGTCGGAAAGGCTCCGGCACTATGGGTGCCGTTTTCTTCCTCAATGTTTGGTGCACGTGTGTGTTCCTTGAAGGCCGCACGCCTGTCCCCAGCAGCCCCACTGCCCACTGGGTCTTTGTTACTTTTACTCACTTGCTAAGATGCTCCTGAGCTACCAATGTGTCCCAAGTTCATCCTGTTTTTTTAAATATCCGCCCATCTTTAGGCTGTTTTATCATTATCGAAGTAGCGACTCCTCTCAGTCACACGACGGCTAGTGGAGTCAATACTGGACACGATGCTCATAATTTAAGGGACCTTATTTATGCCAGTAAACATCTAAAGAATTTGTTAAATGTTACTCTCCAAATTGAGGAATTGGTCAACATCATGCAGCTCTCTGTATTTTTTAAAATATATTTTCTATTAATTTCTATGCAGTGCATGGTCACAGAGTACTGATGTGACAGTATTCTAGTGCTTTCTGGATTAATTGGCTATGCCTGCTATAGCACGTTTCATGTGTGTGGTAGTTTAAAAGAATAGAAAGAAGTGTGTTATCTCACAGTTCCAGAGGGCAGAAGTCCCAGTTCAAGGTGTGGTCAAGGCCGATAGCTTCTGAGGCTCTGGAGGAGAAGCCCCCCTGCGTCTCTCCTCTCTGGCGGGGACGTCCTGCGATCCTGCGTCCTTGGCCCGTAACAGCGTCCGTGCCGGGTCTGTCTCCAGTCCTCGTCCTCACCTTCTACGTGTCTCTCATCCCTCCTCTGCTTCACCTGACGCCAGCCGTGGGATGCGCCGCCCACCCCGAAGCCAAGATATTGCTCTCTCGAAATCCTTCACTAAGTACATCTGCGAAGACCCTATTTGTAAATCAGGTCACATCCTGAGGTTCTCAGTGGACACAAATCCTGGGGAACAGTGAGCAGCCTGCTACACTTCCCAAATATTTCATCATTTAATTCTACTACCAGTCCATGGAGTAAATATGTACTTTTGTTCCTTTTTGATACACAAGGGAACCAAGGCACAGAGGGCCTAAGATCCTTGCCTCGTGTCCCACAGCTAGAAAGACCTGGTTCTGCACCCAGGCTGTCCAGCACCACAACCGGAGCCCTGGCCCAGGTTTCTACACTGACAAGACCTGGGGGAGCTGACTCCCAGCTGCCTCGTGTCAGGGAAACGCCTGCCTCAGTGGTGTTGATGTACACCCGCATACCAGCTTAGGCATGGCTTTCTGAGGCCTCCCCCACCACGGCCCGCCCCCAAGGACCCAAACACATCCCGTACACGTGCCACTTTCACGTAATCAGGAGCGCAGCACGGCCCGCAGTTTTTCAAATGTTGAGCTGCTGGGCTTTTAAGTGCTCTGTGCAATCACCCCAGAGCTCACCAGGAAAGGCATTGCGGTCGGATCCGCGTGGCTGAAAGCTGGGATCTGAGACCTGTACCTGGGCTTGACTGGTTTTAAAATCACACACTGCATACACATCCACAGGCAAATAATAATTATAATAACAATATCCACCTGAGAGGGGAAATGTGCATCATCTCCTTGGAAATGGTGTGTTTCTTATTTCGCTTGACCTTGGCTCACATCCTTCCTGACTCACAGCCCCCAAACTGAGGACAGTCCCCAGAGAAGACCCGGGCCCCTAGACTGGGGACAGGACGGGGCATGCCTGCAGGCTGCCGCCTCCTGGGATGCGGCCGCAGCGAGCCCGCTGTCCCTGTCATCCGCAGCTTCTCCGTCAGGACCAGAGAGGTCCTGACCAGGACGCGGAGGACTATTATCCCCAGCACTACTGTCTCCCGGTCTGAGAGCCTCGGGTGGGATGTGGATCTGTGTGAGTTCATCGCGCGGAAGGCAGGCACCGCTTGCTTGCCCGTCTGTCTACAGACCCAGCCCGCCTGCTCCAGGCAGCAAGGGCCATGGCCAGCCAAGGTGCTCTGAGTGCCCTCCTCGGGCTCCCCATACGGTGACCCCAGGGGTGTGGTGATCATGGGGTAATGGCCCCCCGGGTGCTGGGTTCACAGCTGCAACTCAAATCATAGAACACCCGGGAGGCGCGATTATCTGCTGTCATGCTTTAATTCTTAATTAAAACAAGACCCAGCACTAAAATAGGATGGAGGCGCGGATTATGCTCCTCTCTGGTGAGACAAGGGGCGTGTGGGGTCCCTGAGCTCAGGTCAGGCCCCGAGGCCCCTCCACAGAGCAGAGAGTCACTCCAGCTGAAATCTTAGTGCTCCATAAATTGCCAAGGATCCCCCAAAAAGTGCAGGTCTTGGGACTTTGTGATGTCAACAGCACTCCAGGGCATTTTCAGGTTCACACTGCTTTAACCTTTTAAGCACAGTTGTGAGCTGTGTTCTCATTAGCAGGCTTCCGTGGAGGGCATGGGAGGGGCCGCGCTCCTCACGCTCATCACCGAAAATTAGAATAACTCTGGGTTATATTTAATATGGGCTGGCCAAACCTGCAATTAAAGGAAGTAATTTTAAAACCATGGTGAAATATTAATATTAAAAGTGTTTCAAGGACAGGAATCTAATTAACCCAAGTTAAAGAAAAGCCTTAAAGATTCTAATTTTATGATCGTCTTAAATAAAAATTAACCTGATTAGCGTTCTCTCTTAAAGGTTACATTTATTTAAAAGTTCCAAGCAATTTAACCACAATGGGCTTCCCGTCCTGTCTGCACAGTCTCCCCATTTTTAAATTTTATGAGGTTCTCCTGGCAGAGTGTTGTAGCAGTTAGGATGAACACTCGGACGCGCGGCATCCTTTAAAAGGAGGTAGGGAAGAGGAGGAGGAAGAACGAAAATAATCAATTTGGTATCAAATTTATTCCAAAGCAGAAAAGTGCATCCACACACACACACACACACACACACACACATTTTCTGATGGTGGAAAAAAGACATGCCGAGAGGTCAAAGGTCACGCGAAGAGGAGACAGTATTGTGTAGAAACTGTCACGCATCACCACCTATTTTGACATGCACGGGGCCGTTTGTTGTCTGTCGAACATGCAAATGAAGCGCGTGCTGTCATAGCCAGCCGCTATCTGAAGTGGGAAATGAGACCACCTGTACGCAGTGAATGGAGTGACGGACAAGCATTCAGTGCCCGTCAGCTCCAAGGCCATTCACTCCACCTTGGAATTGCATATGACATGTAAAAATCTTTTCTTAATATTCACCACCGGGAAGTTTGGGGAATTATGGAGGCTTCAAGTGCTGCATCTAATGGGCTCTCCAAGCAGACAGCTGTGACTGCGAGCTGGCTTGATAATTAGGTGTCCAGGAAGATTTTATGCTACGAATCCGTTAAAAGGGAAAAGAGAAAAAGAAAGTAATGGCAAGCAAAACTCCCCGGATGGAAATTGCATTAACCCTTGTGTGTCTCCTGCAGCCCGCACGCTCTCTAGGCACCGCGACTGGTTTTCTAGATGCGCTGCAGTCACACCTCTCCCCTGCCTGGCTTTCCTTTGCACACATGGCCCGACGTGCCCGGCGGCGCGGCCGGCTGGTCCGGGCCACTGTTCGGGAAGGGGTCAGTTGGCAGCGGCGTGACTCAGCTTCCCGAAGTTAGGGGGTGCTTCCTCACAGGCACTGAGATCTCTCTGTCAAAAGAAAATCTTGAGAGGCAGATTCTCTCAAAATCGTAGACAGGAACGGGGGCTGATGGCTGCTTGGTGTCGCTCAAAGCGCTTCCTCCTCAGCTCACCCTGCACGGCAGCTCGCCCGATGCTTCCGCTGATGTCTCTGAAACAGGCACCCGAAGACCTGTCTGCGCAGAAAGAGCCGGCAGGTAACGTCTGACTGAGGACTTTGCACTCCATGCAGTCAATGGCAATGGAACGGCGGAAAGCACCGGGTACCCGTTTAGTGAGACTCCCTACTTTATTTATGTTTTTAAAGATTTTATTGTTTTGAGTACTCTCTATACCCAGCATGGGGCTTGAACTTGTAACCTTAAGATCAAGAGCAGCGGGCTCTACCACCTGAGCCAGCCGGGTGGCTGGCTTCTCTGTTTTAAATGAGCCTTTTAAAACAGAGAAGTTGCTGGTTGGAAGTCAGCATCTTCCCCTCCAATATCACCTCCCCTTCTCCAGGTGGAGCTTCCTAAGGGAAAGGCAGACGCGCCGCTCACAGATGATGGGCTTCTCCTTCTGCCGGGCTCCCGAGTGAGCAGGTGTGTGGACCAGCCACGCCAGCCTGGGCTGGGGGCGGGGGAGGGTGCTCTCCCGGCACGATCTGACCAGAGCTGCCAGGCCCTCTCCCTCTCTCCCTGCATCCGTGTGGGGCTGCTCCTGGTCAAGCAGGCCATGCGCAACCAGGACAGGAGACTTCTGGAGAAGAAGCTGTGGGAGCTGTCGCTGGTCAGATCCGCGGAGTGGAGATAGAGAAACAAGGGTTCCTGTCACACTGGGGAGGATGATCTCATCTTTGTTCCATGGGAAGATCGTAAGATCTCAAACACATGTGTTCTGAAAGAGCAAGGCCATAGATGACCAGCCCCGCCTTGGCCCACATGTGACTCTGGTTTCTTGTACTATTTGGGACATTGTCATTATTCGTTTTGACTTGCAATCTTTTCTCTCTCTCTCTTTTTTTTTTTTTTTTTCTTATTTTGAAGATTTTATTTTTTCATTTGAGACAGAGGTACAGAGAGGAGAGCATGAGCAGGCGGAAAGAGGCAGAAGGAGCCGGAGAAGCAGACTCCCCGTTAAAGCAGGGATCCCAACTCAGAATTCAATCCCAGGATCCCAGGATCATAATCTGAGCCGAGGGTAGATGCTTAACCAACTGAGCCACCCAGGCGCCCCATATTAATGGCAATCTTAATGTCGCTAGGTAGGGACTTGCTCCCACCCCCGTGAGCCAACCAGTCCCTACAGACTTGGCAGCTCACCACTGCACTCAGCCACGCTGCCTTCCCGGCACTGCGACACCTTCTGCTCTGACCGAGGCCGCACCTCTGTAAGACAGTCAGTACATCAAACGGAAGTGGTGGAGCCACATCCTCGGGGCTGCATGGGAGGCTAGTGGCGGCCGCCCATGTTGACACCAGACACTGGCCCCAGGGAGCATTTCTCTGTGGAGCCGTCCCCTGCTTTTCAGGAAATCTTATGCAGCCCTGGGACCTCCACTTTCCTGGCCTCTCGGTGACCTCGAGATTCTGAATCATGCCCCTGCTCCATTGAGTTTTGTCTCCCAAAGTACCAGATGTATCTGAGAGAAGCAAGCGCGCAGACGACTTTGGTCTGGACCGACTTCTAACAGGGAGGGTTGCAGAGCCCAGGAAGCTGAGCTCTGCTCCCTTGATTCTGACACTGTAAGTTCCAGTAGCAGCAGAGGGTCCTGTGCCATCTCTCCGGGCAGATACTTGCAGCGGCCACACTGAATTCCATCGAAGGAGCTGCGCAGAGCTGACCGTGGTGTTTCGACCCTCCTCGGCACTTCCCGGCAATATCAGACAACAAGGACACGCCTACGACCCCGGCAGGCCCGGGCCCCCTTTCTACCTCGGGTGGGGCTCCCAAAGGCCCTGGTGGGACCAGCAATAAGGGACTAGCAATAAGGCAGAGATAGGATCAGTGAAGAAAATGTGCAGCTTTTTAAATGGGACATGTCTACCTCAGGGGGCAGAATTTGGCTACATCCTTCCAAATCTATTTCATGGTCATGTTGTCTGGGAAGAACTTTAGTAGCTATTTGTATTCAGTTTGGAAAAAAAAAAAAATAGTGACTGTTTTTCCAGCAATTAATATGGATACTTTTAAAAATCCAGAGTTGATTGATTGATTCATTTATCACAGGTTCGGCATGATGGGTTAGAAGTTTCAAGAAGGAAGTGTCCGAGCTCCTGTGTCGCACTTGCTCCCTTCCTGCGCTTTCCACTTAGCATCTTTTGTTCACCAGCTTCAATGATAGGAAACAATGAAATTGTATTCTCCAGTGCATTCAAGGAAAACATCTTTAATTGACCTACTTGTGACACAATGTAGCAGTTTCACTAAGGCAGCTGAAGCAGGTGTCTGGGTAGAAAGGAATCTTGAATTTTCTGTGGTTTAAAGGAGGTCAGCAGCGGGGACTGGGGACAGGGAGCTAGAGCACACAGTCAGGTCTGTCTGTCCTAAAGATAAGGTCCGGTGTCCTCTGCAAGGGCAAAGAGGCTCTGTACGCCTTGAGGGTGGGCGGGCTTACCTACCTGGAACTTATTTCTGGACTTAAGGGCAATCCTGTCTCCCAAATAATGGAGCCAAGTGAGGACCCTGGAATTTAGGACATGGGTGCGGCAGAAATCTGGAGAGGAGAGGTGAGGGCTGTGGGGAGGGAAGTCTGACAACTTTCCAGGGTATTTGGATTTCCAGAGTCTACAAAGTGGGCTTCCAAGCTCCTGGAGGCATACAGCAGCTTGGTGACTGGTCCCTTGACCCCTTAGCTTCCAGATCCAATGATGTGGAGATTTTATTTTTTCCTCAGCCTTTTCTGTTTGTTCATTTTGCTCCATTTTGTGTTCTCTTGTTTCAAAGCTCTTCCCCAGGACCATGTACTACTCGAAGCAGTTACTGAATATCTAACATTCAGAACAGTCCTTGAAGGAAGCAACTACAGTTTCCCTTTTACAGAAGAATGGACTAGGCTGGGCTGTTGCTGATGGCCAATGTTGTATTTTGTTTCTCAGGCACTATTCTGAAGAATGAGGGATGATAAGGAGGGGGTGTATTTTTTTCCCCCCATGAAAAACGTATCACTTAATTCAACTCTCGAACTTTAAACGTATCTGTGTTAAAATTAAAATTTGAAGTAAGAGTCCAAAAGGATTACTTCTTACTACTAGAGGCCAGCTTGCTGATTTGCGCTTTAGGGAATTACTTAGGTAATACCTTTCACTAGTATTCTTGCTATATTAACCCTAACCGGGGCTCAAACGCATACGCAGAAGCACACACACATCCATCCGTAGACAGACCATCCATCTCCTCAGCATCCACCTGCCAGACACCTGGAGATGTTCACCGTCCAGTGCCAAACGCCCGGCCACCTTCTGGGAAGGGTACATGCGAGCTGACCTCAAGGGTGTCTCATAAGCAGACAAGTCAGGAGGGAAAGATGGAGTTTAGAAGCCAAACAGAAAATCCGTGTGGGGTGCCGGAGGGTAGGAAGTAAGGAAAAGTCTGTTCTGGCAAACGTCAGGGTGTCTCCGGGACACACTTGGGAGGACCGGGTCCCCAGCTTTGGGGGGAAGGAGGCCATGTCATCTCCTTCTCCTGCAGACCACGCCCGCCTTCACCTTCCCAGACCCGCCCCGGGGGAGGTGTTCTGCAAACTGCCAGCAGTTCCACCCGCCCCCAAATTAAACAGCCTCTGAGGCTACTATCTTCCTGTCCAAGAAAGTTCTATATTTTAAAAACTAATGCTCACAACGTCATTGAACCGAACAAGTCAGCAATCACTTTACTTACCATGTCTTTGAGCGCTATTAAATTCTCCATAGACTAAATCAGTCTTGTAAATTAATCTTTTTTCAAATCTCTTGTTAAATGACTCTTGCCACCCTTCCCGTCCGTCTTGGGCTCGCCATGCTGGGAACCCTCACCCGGGCCCGATGGTCAGCTCGAATTTCTGTTTCGGGCTTCTTTTCCATTCTGCCTCTTGTGGAAAATGCTGAGCAATAGGTACAACATACAAGCATTTTGTGTAAAACACATTATTTTCTACATTAAGTTTTTCTATCAGCTTAAAGTTAAACATTTTGGAATATACATTTCTTGGGGTAATGTAGCTCCATTTTAAATGGACAACTCAATATGGTTATTATTTCAAGGTTTTCCAAAAGCTTCAAGTTGTGGACAAATATTAGAAAGACGTTTTGACGCAGAAAAAACCAGGCGTATTCTCTACTTTCCCCCTTTAATCTGTTTCAGGTTATTTGTAGGAGAGCTGAGTAAAATGAGACGCCCATCAATGTTTAATTAAGGTTCCTACAGCCCCTGGAGGAGTCAGAGCACACCCGACTGCGACAGGTCAGAGGAATGAGGCCTCCTTATGTGACACTGAAATAAGCAATACCAGATTGCAATTTAAGGAAAAAAAGAAAAAACACTGAAAATTTTGCTCGCAACCTAACAGTACAACTACTTTTCCCTGGTGATTCTACATGGGAATTGAATGATCCTAGAGAGAAGCTCCATGATTTCTGCTAGGATTCTATTTAGCTGATCTAAAATACGAAGCCTGTGTTCCTGCAACCCGTGCTCCCGTGATCTCTGCCTTTCTCAAAAGACATCAGGGCTGCAGCCGAGCTTTGCAGATCACAGCCACCCCTCACATTGTGAAAGAGAAGCAGTGCATGTAGCATGCCCCTAAGTGGGGACCTGCCTTCTTCCACTTCTTCAGAGACACCAGGCCAGACAGGGTTTTTAATCAAACACCATTCCAAGCAGCGGGAAAGTACCATGGTATTCTTTCCACAGGAATGCTGGCAGGAGCGAAATCAATGCCCGTGATGTCTCCATAATGCAAAGAAGTCCACGGTCAACAAAGTTAAACAAAATCTTTCCAAAGGGCATGTCAAAGCCCTTGGGTTATCGCACCGATTTAATATGAAATGGTGCATTTCAATTATGATTAGCAACAAGAAAAATGTTTTTCTTGTCCTAAAAATGGAACAGAACAAAACGCCCGAGCCCCAGTAAAGGCTTCAAATGAATCAAGCTCCTCGAGAAAGTGCTGTCGGGGAGACGTGGCTCGGAAGAAGGGTATTTTAGTATCACCATGCGGCTCTGTTCTTCTCAAAAGCTTTGGCAGGATTTTTGGTGGATCTAATTCGCAATTCTTGTTCAAAGTTTGTGTGATTTTCTTATTAAACTATTAAAAATGCTTTATTCTTTCAACAAAGTTAGGTTGTTTTTCCCCCACACATTGTTTCTTATTTCTCGACAGCTTGATCCTCTTTCCTTCCACACCGCACCCAGATACACCGTCGAGGAATTCGTTTTCCCTCATGGCTCCATAGCATCTGAAGCCAATTACCCTCAGTAATATACAAAAATACAAGACATTGAGAGTTTGGTTTCCAGCCTTTTCTGGAGCCTCAGACTTACTTAACATTGGTATTGTTTAGAAATGGATGAAGCGATTTGTTCAAAAATAGTTCCACTTAAAAAAGTTCTTTACTTTTTTTTTTTTTTTTGATTCATATTTTCTTTTGAATCTTCCCTTCTACGCTCTTCCAGGAAAAAGCAGAAGGATGGAAATCGCTTCTGCTGGTGTCTGCAGGAGAAGCTCTGTCTTGGCATGAGTACCAGCCACGCTACAGAGAATATATGTTTTCATTCGCAAATACCTACAGCTCCACCTGCATAAATAAATATGCAAATACAGACCTAACCATATGTGCTTTCCTTGTGGGTGTCAAGTTAGACCTTCGGCACGGAGAGTGCTCTAGAAATGGTGTCTTGATTAGGATCATAATCGAGGGTCCTTCTCAACCCTGCAAGAAGAGATCGTACAATGTGTGGTTTTATTTTATACAAAGCTGCACCATTATGGTAAAATATTAGATTAGACCTATCGTGTTTAGGCTCTATAATATTTGATATTAGAATTGTGGTTTGAATTCTGTATTCTATAAACTAGTCTCTTTTTATAAGACAATTTTTAAAACTTCTTTTTTCCCCAAAAATGTCTTGTTTAAAAAAGTGACTAACATGCTACCGTGGAAAAAACCTTGAATGATAAGGGTAAAAACAAGCCTACCCTCTAATAAAATATCAGCCAAATGGCCCTTTTATGCTTTCAAAATTAAAGGATTTAGTTCCTTTTAACCTATGGGGGGGGAGATATTTTGCATATACTTTAAAATCACAAAATTAATAAGTGAATGTCATCCTGACTCTTTTTGAAAACCTGTAGATGGCTTAAGTTACAGTGGCTACTTTTTTGTGATAATCTGGCCCACTGTTTAAAAGTACCTATTTTCAAAATCATTCATGCAAATAGTTCCAGCGAATCAGAAAATGTGACAGGAAGAATAAATATTAAAAAAAAAAAAAAAAAGGTCAAGTGTGCTTTGTGTATTTTCTTTATTAGGTGTTTTTTTCTTTTCTATTTCCTTTTCATATCTTAGCAGTTATTTTGATAGGTTACTTTCAGAAAACTTTTTCAACCTGTTTTAAAACAGACAGTTAAAAAAGTTAGGGACAAAGCACAGTATGAATATAAATTATTTGTCAACATATGGTAACAGAGGGCGTGCCGAACTGAGGGTCAGCACAAAGAGAAGGCATTGTTTGCAGTGATAAAGTTCTCAAACTGAAGTCCTACGGTCACGCGAGATGTTACTCGCACGGTCTGGGGTTACGGCGCTTGGTAAAGCCGGGGACAGCTGCACCAATTGTACATAATTAGTCAAGGTCAGACGCGGCAAATGGAGGACACTTACCATTTGTCAGGAGGACAATGGAAGGGGACCTGAGTGTTCTCGACTGGGACAGCCGCAAGAGGGGCGCATTGACTGCGGGGAAGCGGGACTGCCCTGTCCCGTGCTCCCTGGGAGGGGGCGACCACTCAAAATGGTTCACACGCTAGCACTAGCCAGGCTAGCCCATGTCACAAAACACAATCTTGTTTTAACGACCAGAAGCATATGTTCATTGACACCGCGCGACGTTGCTGACACTTGAAGGAAACAGTGAAACAGCAGACACGAGAATAAATGTTATTTCCTACATGTGCTTGGGATCGCAGGACCCTTCCTGCGTTCAATGGCATGATCTTTTAAGTTACCAACTGATGCAATGTAATCCTTTAAAGAAAGGGGCAATTGCTTTCAAATGAGCCGTAGGGTTTGGAATGAAGAAAATCATGTGCATCTAGAAGGAAGTGCTTTTGTCTTAACAGTTGCTCTGGAGAACGACTTTATTTCTAACGTCAGAAATGCAAAATGCATTCAGACGGTTGGCAAAAATAAGATAAAGGAAAATGTTTGGTGCCGATAGATAGCTTAGACCCAACGTGGGGTTCTAACCCACCCAGCAAGCAAGTACAGAGTGTGATTTTGAAAGCTAAAAAGTCAGCGCGAGTTTTAAGGAAAGGAGCATGAGGACACAGGCATTTAAGTGGAGATCTGCAAAGATCTGAGGAGTGAATTTTGTAAATAGGCCCGCTATACCCAGTGAAGACCAAGTCTGCCCACTTTCCTCCTGTCGGGGCCCAGGGCTGCTCCTTCCAACCTGCGGAAGGCTGTTTCAGCACAGTGGGGTCGGGGGGGCCCACTCCATCCCAAAGTGGGGTTCGGTCTGCAGAACACAACCTTTCTGCTGGGCATGCCCCTGCTCCCTTCCCTGAGGCAGCCCTGTGGGAAAGAGCAAGGCCAGGGAGAAAGGCTGCCTGGCACAGAGGGGACCACCGGGTCTGTGTTCCGCGGTGATTTCTCGTTAGCTCGCTCTCCCTGATCACAGTTTCCAGGCGACATTCTTTCTTTGGACTCAGGGCCCTCATTAGTGCCTCATTATAATGTCTTTCCGCATATCAGTTACTTCAGTCCAGGCACTTTGCAACACAGCTTCCACCTGCGCGGGAGGAAAGTCACAGAATTCCTTTAAAAGTAAGGGTTTGGTGGATGGCGTACACACACACACACACACACACACACTTGCCCACAAAATCTGTTAGACATGACAGAGCCCCTTGCACTGGGAGAAGATGCCAGAAAAGCAAGACACTTGACCACCTTTCATAATTACACACCCTTATAATGGGAATTCATTATCTTCTTGTGTACAAAGCAATCCATTTCTGATTAGCCTTTCATCAAACTTTCATTCTCAAAGGAATAAATCAGAATAAGGAAAAACTGCACCATAAAACCCTCCCCCAGTGAGCTAGCAAGGCAGGTGAATTATACATTACACATAAATTTCTAAGTTTTTATAGGAAGAAAGAGTACATACATATACACATTCATGTATGCTACACACACACACACACACACACACACACACACACACACACGGCTTCTGGATCTCTCCTCCATCCCCGCCACTGAACCAACTATCCTGGCTCTTTCCCTCCCAAACCCTTCTCCTCTACATAAAAAAGAGAAAGAAAGAAAAAAAAAAAGGCTCATCTGTGATATCAGAGCCATTTCTCCCGTATTCTCACATTGCAGGATGTTCTCTTGTGTCCTCTGGAGGAGCTGACAGACTGTGCTGTGCAATTTAGTGAATCCCTGATCACTCCCTGTAAAAGTTAATAAAGATAATAAAGAATTAACTCCTTTATTTCTCGGTAGTGCCGTTCATCCTCAGGCGTAAGGAATGGACAATGTTCTGTAAGCTAGGCAAATTACACCCTACACTGGGAAACAGATCCAGCAATTAAAAGGGAGATGCACCATTAGGGAGAGCCATCATGCCCAGGATTCGCTGGACGCGCTTTCTCTAAATCTAGAAGAAGAAATGCTGCCGTTTCGATCTGGCAGACGTGACTTCCCTGCAGCTCCTTTAAGGTGGCTTTTCAGGAACACCCTTCTGTGAAGCCCGCTGTGCTGTCCCCACTCCGCCACCAGCCCCACGTCTACTAACTACTGTGCGAAGTGGGCCCCCGGTAGCTCACCATGGTGGGGGGGAGGGGTTCACAAAGCACACCAGGCTCTCCGTCGTTTCAATTTAGTCCAAAAGTGGGATAGTCACGGCTCATGGGAGAATATGATTCAGCACATTTATTACAATGTCATTACGTCTGATGATTTTTATTTCTGTTAACAGCGTGTGCAATTAACACCGTCTCCATAGACGCAAAGGCCCCATGTTTATTTCTCTTCTTAAATGTGACTGAAGAGATTAAACTAACACGAAGCAATAGCATTTATCATGAAGCATTGATTGTTGGAGCTTCAGCCTTTGATGAACGATGGGGGTTGCATAACCAGAAGTGCATGCAGACTGGGGGTTTTTGATCCCCAGGGGCACCCGGGAGCTTACAGGGGAGTCCCCGACTTGTCCCTGGATGACAGAAATGATCTTCACAGGCCAGTTTCCTCTGAATGGAGGGCAGACAAGGCACATTTCTAATGAAAATTAAAGTGACTTTAGTATCTGTATACACTCTATTTTTTATCTATAAGTCAGTTTAGAAAAAAGTGGTACCTAATAGGTCTCTTATAATCTCATATGCGATGTTATACTTAGACTCTTATTTACACATCATCATGACACACCGTAAAATAATCCAAAAGCGTGATGACTAAATAATTTGGGACACAGATGAACTGTGTTTTCTCTTTTTTATCTGAATTGAAAAGTAGCTTACAATTGCATATTAACTGTCTATTCATTGCAGGGAGAATGGGGATTCAGAAACGGTTCCTGTGGCTGAAGCTTATTCTAATTTTTCAAATTAATTCTTCTAATTTTCAAATGTTAGTTGAGGAACTGTGAAAGTCTAAGATTTAGCCGTGTGGTTTTAAAATGTCCCCTTTGTCTCATAAAGTGTCTTCCACTTTCAAGTATCTTAACACTGTAATCATTACCATCAATCTTTTTTTAAAGACAAGGCTTAGGTCACTTCCTAGTAGTGAATTTTAGTAACCCCTGCAGCGTACCCACGGGGAATCCTAGTGACCTACAGTAATTAATGCACCTCGGAAAGGGCTGGAACTCCTCATCAGGAGGAGGCTGGGAGAACCGCGCAGAACGAGTCCGTCACGCCAGACCGGACCCGCCCCAGAAAGAGTGAGGACCGTTCACGTCGGGGTCGAAGGGGAGCTTCGGTGTCTCTGTCTTGCCCAGTGAGGATCATCGCGCCCCGCGGACCGGGGCCGTGGGGACCGGCGCCGCCGACCCGGGTTCGGGTTCGGGTCCGGGTTCGCTCCGCAGGCTCGAGCTTTCTTGACGCACATCGCGAGCCGCGGGCGCACCTCGCAGGTCGCTTCGGCTCCCGCCCCGCAAGCCGAGGAGCTGCGGCGCTGGTGGGTGGGTCAGTCAAGGTCACACAGCGGCCGCCGCGCTCTGCGCTCGCCGCGAGCCCGCATCCGCGCAGGCCGGGCCGCCTTTCCGCGGATGCGACTGGGAGGAGCTGAATCAACCGCGCTGCGCTTCTGCAGAGATGCGGCCGCGGAGTAGTGGACTGTCGTCGAGGGTCTGAGCACCCGACACCCTGATTCTGAAGGAAGATTGGACAGTTTACTTTGGGCAGTTCCTGCGCTGTTTTTCTCTCTGCCTCTGACCGTGTGGGCCGCGGTTAGGAAACCCGAGCTTCCACTGAAGGCGGGAGCCATACATCTGCATGCGCAGCGAATCCGGGAACGCTGAAAATACAAAATTAGATTTTTAAAAAATGGTGTTATTAGCGGTTTGGCCAAATTGCTTCTCCTTTAGGGCTAATGCTGTTTCTCTCTCCTTTGTTTTTTGTTTTTTGTTTGTTTTTTGTTTTTGTTTTTGTTTTTCCTCCTCCCCCTCTGTCTTTTAATTCTGTGAAGACAGTCACTGTATTTCTCATCTCTATTCCAAAATATTAACCGGGGAGCTGCTCATTTAAACTTCTGCCAAACTTCTGGCAGAAATGTATCAAAGAAAGGAAAAAGAAAGCCATAGTGGAAATGGACATTTGAAGTACTGACCATAGGTGTAAAATTTAGAAAAGACCCGTTCCCTGAACCAGCCTTCTGGAGTGGTCCAACAGCTCCCTCTGCCCCGTCCGAGGGGGAAGTGTTCATCACATCACGGCAGCTCTGTGCCAGAGATGCGGGGCGGCTTTGAAGCCCCCGACATGCGTCCTGGCTCCGAAAAGGAGCTCAAGGAAGGCTGTACACGTCCAGAGCCCCCACCAAGGCTGCCCAGGTGAGACCGGCCGCAAGCTTCTCTTCATTAGTTCGCTGATGACTGGCCGGAGGTAACAATTAAAGGAAGGGCTCTTTATGACATTATTAGTGTGAGAAGTATTAAAAGTGACTCCATTCGTCATGCCTTATTAACACAAGCATGGGAAAATATTCAAATCACAACATGCAACTCCCCCCACCAAATTCTCCCAAATCAATTTGATTTTCCCACATTCCCCTCCAGACCAGCTCCTTCCAGTTAGAAAGGGAGGGAGCTGTGGGGAAGATTGCCTGTGGAGGCCAGGAAGAAAACACGGTTACTTGACGGCGGTGCGGCTCCAAATCTGCATGTTTTTAATGCTTTCTTGAATTCGGGTGTTTATATCTAACAAGTACAAAGGCACGTAAACTCAGGTGATCGAACATGTCCTTTAATTCCCAGCCTAGCCCCGGGTGCTGGCATGAAAACCAGTTTGATTTTAAGAAACAATCGTGTAGATTGAGACCCACAGCATAAAGGTTTTGTCTGCAGGTAGAAATCAGGTTCGCAAAGGAGTTTGCATTGTGCCAGTTAAAGCCACAGAACACACGTGCACACACACACCTTAAGCATATAAATAAAATTATTTAGCTTTCCTATCTCATGTTTACCCAAAATAAAAGAAAGAAAAAACATGCTAACTCATTCCATGCTACCTCATTTAGATATTTCACTCAAGTTTCCCCAGAAAAAAAAAAAGAAAAAAAAAAGATTAAATGTGATCATTACTAGTTACAACCGTACTTATCATCTAAAATGCTCTGCCTGTGATTGATCATGTTACTAATTCACCTCTGTGTGCTTTAGCTTTTATTTTGAGTCATTTTCCTGGTACAGATGTAGTGTACATCCATTCACTCATGCCTCCGTATATCTAAGATTACTGAGGACGTACGAGGGTCACAGGCCAGGGAGCAGTGTGCCGGAGACCGGCCCGCTTGCCCAGGGGGCAGAAAGAAGAGGCCTGGCCAGGTCCAGCACGGACACCGGAAGGGACGTGGGCACAGCTGCTAGTGCAGGTGCGCTCCCGGGCTATGACTTTATTTTCTGTGGGAGCAGCTACGGCCTTGAATGTGTATGTATGCATGTACATGAATATATATGTGTCTATATATGTATATATATAGACACATACATATTAATAGCCTAATGTCCTCATGTGCCTACTTAGGGCGTATTGGCTTTTGTATACAGGACGCACAACTATAAATTATAACAAAATGCTCCCTTGAATAATACATCTCTCTCATCCCCCTTCGCTGTAGCCACGCACACATGCATACTCAATATGATACCGTCATTTATCAAATTAAAACAAAAACAAATTATTTAGGATCCATGCCGTACTAACAAAGAAACAGCCTTGTAAAAGTATGAATTTATTAGCACCCCAGCCTCTGAATGTACATTGATAGAAAATATAATTAAATCAGCGTTTTTTACTACTCACTCAGCATAAATTGCCGCTAGCTCTGCAAGACTGATGCAATGCATTGTTTGTGCTCATGAGGACAATAGTCTTTGAGGCTGAAATCATTCTTCTTTTTTTTTTTTTTAAATCTATATGGGATCTCCAAACCCAAACTCCAGTGAACGGGGGTGGAACGTTGGATCCAAGCTGCATCACCATCATGCCACCCAGAAACTCCCATCATGCCAGTTGCCAGAGCGCTGTGTATGGGAAGTAATCACCATCCAAGAGCTGACAAGGCACGGCTCTTAGAAGTCCCTGATGATTTGACTTGTGGTATTCCCACCCAGTAAATCCCACTAACTGAGAGGCCAAAGGCAAGATAGGCTATGGCTTCTGATCTTTGAACAGATACTGTCAGTCAGCTTGGGCTGCTGTAGCTCGATGCTATAACTGGGTTGATTAAACAGTGGAAATTTATTTCTCACCGTTCTGGAGACTGGGAAGATCAAGGTGCCGGGAGACGGGTGTCTGGCAAGAGCCCGCTTCTTGGCTTGTAGACTCTGACTGCTCTCTGTCCTCTCGCGGCCTTTCCCTGGTGAGCCCTCCTGGAAAGAGACCTCCCTCTCCCCTTCCCCTTTTAAAGGCACTCATCCCATCATAGGGGCCCCACCTCCTCACCACCTAATCTAAACCTAATCACCTTGCAAAGGCCTCACCTCTAAAATCGGCAGGGCGCGGGGGGGGGGGGTCCTAGAGCTTCAACAGACAGACTTGAGGAGAACATAAACATGCAGCCGTCATACGTACTGCACTCCTCTTAGACTGCTCGGACCCCTGAAGCTCTTCTCTTCTAGAATTATGGATTATACAAAGTGGGACAGCGGAGGGTTTTCTTGTTTGTTTTTGTTTTCGCTTTTGTTTTTTGCACCTTAGTTTTAAAAGACCAGAATAAAACAATGTAGCACAACACAAAATAAAATCAAATAAATAAAACAAAACAAGCCAGACCAAGCGTAAATGGCTGCTGTGCTGTCCGCCCTCCCACTCAAGGAGCCGGAACCCACCCGAGAACAAAGGCACACCTGGTGGTAGTTGCCGGTGTAATGCTGCCAGTCAAGACATCTCCCCTAACTCTTGTCGTGACTCTTTCCAGGGGTGACACCTCACATGCTCCCGAGTATTGCCACAGATACCGCCCTGTATGATTTTCTTGGGACCCATAGCTACACCAGATGATCTCGAAGTTTAACTTCTAATTCTTTTTTTTTTTTTTTTTTTTTTTTCAATGGACTTCAACAAGCTCTTTTACTCTCCTCTGATTTGTTCCTCTGGTGTTTCCCATGAGCTCTCTGGCAATAGGCCATGCTGGTGTGGCAGATGAATCCTGGGACAGTCCGGCCTGCCACTCCTTCCCCAAGCAGAAGGCAAAGAAGGCAGCAGACCTCTGTGAGAGGCTCAGCTGTCCTCTGACAAATGGGGAGCGACAGGGAGTTGTCCTGCTGTGTTATGGGCATACAAACCTCTAGTTCGGTGGAGAGAAAGTTTGCCTATACACCCTCATCACCTAAAATGGCTTCAAACTGAACTCATTTGAAGAGAGCAGCCGTCCGTCACGGTGGAGTCTCTGTGCAATACGGAGATCTCCCCACCTGGAAGGATCCGAGCTGCTAATGCGAGGGGTACACTTGGTCCACGAGCTCCTGTGCCCAAAGACGCTCCACGTGACGGCCTTTGTGGCCCAACCCCTGTTGCTCCAATCCAGGGGAGCTGCACACAACAAGCCCTTCCTACATGCGCGTAGGTTCTGAGAATATTTCCTGGTTCTGAGAATATTCTGAGAATATTTCCTGGCCCAGTGCTAATGGACGAATTGGCGTGGACGTATATGAGCATCATAGAAACAAAGTACGTAGTGTTCAAACCCTCATCTCACAGCTTTCTGTTTTTCCCCAAAGCCTGTCCTCCTCTCCTGGTGGACCAGTGGCGGCTGTGGTTCATCTGTGGACACACGGAGACGAGCTCGTCTGACCACCTGCCTGGTGGGCTGGAAATAGCACCCATGGCAATGCAGCCACAGCTAGGACTCAGGTCTGCCTTCTCTCCTGACGTACCTCCATGAAGCAAGGCCCATGAGACCGTATTCGGGAGAAGACCCCAGCTTGCCTTTCTTATGAATAATTCTAACACCTCATCAAAGGCTTCATTGCCAGCATGTTAATGAAATGACCCTGTAAGTCTGAGAGTGGACCTACCTACTCGGCGGAGGTAAAGCTCCTCTCCCTGAGCACACCGAGGAACATGCGGGGCTCATCTGCGGGACTGAGGGTTGGGGAGGGGCAGCAGAGATAAAACAACCAATGGACTTACCGTGGAGAGTTTTCTTCCCCCGCAAGGCACAGGATCCAAACACACACACCCGGACAGAGCACGGCCTCCGAAGGCTGGCAGTGCCCCATAGCACTTTGAGCAAGAGCAGAGCCTTGGAGAAGACAAAGGAGCCCAGGCTCCAGGCCCAGGCTGCACTTGTATCCGGGGAAAACAAAGAGAACAGGAGAAGGAGGAGGAAGGGGGTTGGTAAGGAGAGAAACATGTTTAGAAATTGAAGTAGATAGTGCTTACATACAGAAAAGCTTTGGGGCACCTGGTGGCTCAGTCGGTTAAGTATCCGCTGTCAGCTCAGGTCAGGATCCCAGGGCCCTTGGACCGAGCCCCGCATGGAGTGCTCCGTTCAGTGGGGATCCTGCTTCTCCCTCTCCCTCTGCTCCTCCCCCTACCCCACCGACACTCATGCTCTCTCTCTGTCCATCTCAAATAAATAAATAAATAAAATATTAAAAAAAAAAAAAAAAGCTTTACACTGTAAGAAAATACACCCTGGATGATTCAATCTATGTGAAATCAAAGACCGTATGCAAGTACAAAACTAACGTACGCTCATAGAAGTCAGAACAGTGATTCTGAAGCAGAGGGGGACGGGAAAAGGCTCCTGGGAACTTTCTGGCTGAAGAGACTAACTGTCCTATTTCTTATTTTTGTGACAATTATGCGAACGTGTGCCATCGTCAGAACTCATTGACCTGAACATCTAAGATCTGTGTGTTTCAACACATGTAATTTATGCCTCAATAATAATAATTAAACCCATGTTTACGGATGCTGCAACTAGCCCGAGACTTGGTCACGTCGGCATTTTTTAAGAGAGTAGCCCCAGTGGTTCTGAGATCTGGTCTCAGCAGGCAGCAGCCCGCCTTTTGTTTTCAGCTTCTGGAGCATTCTCCTGTGCCGGGATACAGCGGAGTCATGTGTAAATGAACAACAGTGGAAGCAGCACGTTGGAACACTCACTTAACCTGTGAATCGCAAGGTTATTTTTGTAGCTGTGTCCTGTCTTCCCGTGTGGAGGGTGATTTATGGTTTTCCGCTGAGCTTCATCATCATTGTGCTCACCTTTGTTTCCATCATAGTTAATTAAAGGGAAGGTCATTGTCACCTTATGTTTTAAACCTTCTTAACATAATATATCACCCTTGGTACACTTTAATAAGGGGATTTGTGAAGGAATGGTGTAATAGGAAAAAAGTTTACGGCGTAATCCATCCTCTCACAATTACACTTTAGCTGTTGCACATAATGAAAGTTAATAAGTAGACAAAATGAAGGGTCTATCTTGGGATTCATTCAAGTGTTGATTAATTGGCTGGGTGATGTAGTGGAAAAGAAGATACCTAGCTTTTCTAAACTGCACGCAAATGTGGCCAAAACAAACTCTATTTAAAGGACAATCTCTCCTTTCCTTTTTCCTTGCAAATTGTCACCCCAAACAATATGAAATTAATTAAACAACTGTTTATTGAATGCCTTCCACGTGCCAGGCATAGCAGGGAACCGGAGCATAAAGGGTGAAGGAAGATTCCGTCCCTTTCCCCGAGAGGAGCAGAGACTCGTGCTGGTGGAGATACAAAGGAAGGACAAATTATTTATTCTAAATGGTTACTCCTGGGGATACCAGAATTAGTTAAGATTCATAAGAAGGACTGAAATAATATTAAGTACGCCAAGCACATCTGCCAAGAAAATGTTAAATCCTTCCTCCAAAGCCATTTATTTTATTTAACAAACACTTATAAAGCACTTACTAAAAGACAGCCATTGTTCTAAGTGTTCTCCAAATATTAAGTCATTTAATACCAACAACTTCCCTAATGAAGAAGGCTCCATTATCATTCCTCTTTTATAAACGAGAAGACCGAGGCACAGGACGACAAGTAATTTACCCAAGGTGGTATTGTTCTCCAGAACCCAAGCTCATATCCACTAGGCTACACTACCTTTAAATAAGATGCTTTTGACGGTTTCAGAAAATAATGACTTTCTACAGCATGTCCCGTTAAAAGGGACAGTTTTTCATAAAGATCTTATAGGATTCTATATCTTTAACAGTAATTCTATCTCCACCAGGAATCACCCGCCTTGTTAAATAATACACCTCACCTAAAGTAAATAACCTATTGGCCCAGTAAAAGTCAATTGCAGACCCAGTTAAAATTTAGAAGAATGTGAAGCAAGATGAGAAAAATGTGTTTTGAAGCATAGCCTCCTATGCACTTGCAAAAAGAAAGAGGATATGTCAAATCAAGATGAGGGTATGTGAAGTGAAGCTTCACACATCAAGAAAAGTGTCATGGTGATTAAGGTAGAAGGGGCTCTTCAATGACACGATTCACTGTTGTTTGAGTTATCAACAGGCCCATCTTTGATCTGCGTTTCCCCTAGGATAAAGATGGATGCAGGTTTGCATAATGCAAAAGATGAATACAAACTAAAATAAACCACAAATAGCCAAGTCAGAATTGAGCACAAACAGTGTGGTGGGCAGTTTCTAGAGGACTGCAGTGATCCTGCTTTCTGTTGTTCACACCCTTGTGTAAGTCCCCCCGCCCCACCCCTTGAATGCAGGCTGGACCTGGTGGCTACTTCCAGCAAAGAGAATGCAGCAGAGCTGCTGGGTGTGCATTTGGAAGTGATCTTACAGAGAGGTGGGTTTCTGTCTTGGCCACTGTCCCTCTCACTTTGCTCATTCTGACAGTGCCACAAGCTAAGCTGCTCTAGAAAGGCTCATGAGACAAGGAAGTGAGGGTGACTCTGGACAAACCCAGCTGGGAAATAAGACCTCAGTCCAACAGGCTGCAAGGAACCAAATCCTGCTCCACCCACAGGAGTGGAGTGGAAGTGGATCCATCCCCGGGCGAGGTACCAGATGATACTGCAGCCCTGTCAGACATCCTTATGCAGCCTCAAGACAGACCCTGAGCCAGAGGCTCTCAGATAGCTGCAATTACATTCTCAGCACATAGAAACTCAGAGGCAATACACGTTTCTTGCTTGAAACATAAGTTTTTATGTGATTCACTATGCAGCATACATAATAAAAGCACTTTTCTTTCAACACATCTTTGTTTTCTGTTAAATGCCAAGAAACTGGAAGAAATATTACAGAAAGGATTTGGTGCAGTCTCTGCCCTCAGAAATGGCTGCAGTCTAGTAGAGGAAAGGTTAGTCCATGATCCCAAACATTTTCTGGCAAAGCGTCATGCTGCTTGGGCAACATGGAGCAAAGTGGCCTCTGTAAACATGTGTGTCCAATACCAGACCCAGACTCCAAGTCCTCAGGGATAAACAGGGGACTATGGCATTTCTTGGCATATTTTGCTTCCTTTGTGTCCATAGAATACAAGTTTAGGGACACTCTTAGTGGGTGGTTTGCTTCATTTTGTTGGTGCAGAGAGGCCTAGTAGATCTGGATGCGTGGTCTAGAAATGAAACTCTGGAGCATGGCTGTTCCTTTTTCTCTCTCCACTCCATGGCTCTCACTGAGGCTATAGGAAAACAGGGAAAGAACACGGATGAAGAAGGATAGCATAACAGGTGATGTGTCTGCTTTTCCTCCAGGAAACACGTGTTCAGCAGCTGTGTGCCAGGCACAGTGCTCATGCTGAGAGATACATATACATGTCTCCGTATGGTGACATGGAGATGAAAGCAAACACTCTAAAATTCAAAATACATTTAAAGCAAGATGGCTGACTTTGTCTACCTGTTGCTGGTACAAACGTTCTAAAGAATATTAAGTGGGCTTCACATGTGTAGCTCAAGCCCTGAAGTTCCTTCATGTAGCTATAATGATACTTTGTCTTCCAACGTGAGCCACTGTGTTTGAAGGAAAACCAGCAATTCTTCTATCATGTGTACCGCCAATAGCTCCTCTTTATAACAATCCTAAAAGGGACTAGCATTCTGAGTATATATCAGTTCGTTACTTAGGGAAACAGTTTTCTTCCCAATAATAGGAAATAAATATTTTCAGATGTATTTTGAAACATCAGTCCAGTGCAGTGGGACTCTCTTTCTCCTACTGGTGTAAGGGGCAAAAGAAATGTTCGTGACAGAGGCACATGGATGTCACTCACCAGAGACTCCAAATCAGCTTCATTTGACCCTGCACAAAATACTTCCTTGCTGCAGACCATTTCATGGTCTTTGAGGATGGAGATGGAAAGATGGCCCATAGGGCTCCTTGAGGTAGTACCACCTCGCTGGAGTTGTACTGAGAGGGACCCTCCACTACTTACCAGCCTCATGGACATGGTCGAGTGACAGTCATTTTGAGCCTGTTCCCTTCCCCCTAAATTCACCTTACACTCATCTCATAAGATGAGGAAATCAAAAAGAGATAACCTTTGCCAAGTACAAAGGCAAATAACCATCACAGGGTAGGTGCTCAATTTATAACGATCATTATAATTTGTTTCTTAAATTCCACAATTGCTGTTTGCATTGCTGTTATATTAAGGTGGCAATTTCTGAGTCTTTATACCAAAATTCTATACACAAGAAATTGGGAAATAAGAAAATACAGCTCAGTTTTGAAATCCTTTTAGCAATAAACTTATGAAATCAAAATGGCGCCCATTAGATCCACTTATCTACAGAAGGATTGAGAAATACTTCCCAGGCTAAAACTGTGTTCATTCTTAAATCTGCACTGTCCTTTGACGCCATGGCTGACACAAGTTGGTACTTCATACCTGCCAAGTAACTAGGTTATTTAATGGCTTTTAAAATATTAGAAACTTCATCCCTTTTAATTACTAATGGGAATGTTTCAAGGTGATGGAATTCCCCTAAATTCCTGGCTGGAAAGATCGTCTGTGTTTTAGGTTTCATCCCTTCCTCTTTCTTGGCTTACATTGAGGAACACAGGAATTATCTTAGGTCGGATTTCAACACAGCTCCTTTTTTATTTTTATTTTTTTAAT
>NC_081568.1:3176976-3203630 GCF_022355385.1 Mustela nigripes
TTTATTTATTTATTTATTTATTTATTTATTTATTTATTTATTTATTTATTTATTTATTTTGTGTGTGTGGCAGATTCTCTTGAACAACACTTCTTATTCAACAAGTATGGCACAGAGATTGCTGTGACTTACCATGGTTCCACTCCTTGAAAAGTCTGGGCTCTAAGAGCATGAGTGTGTGTCCTCATGTCGTGATTGGATTCATACTCTTTGGGGATGTCCAGGAGGATCACTGGATCCGGGTCCCAGAAAGCAGGAACCGGGTTCACAGGCGATTGCCAAGTGTCCCTGCCAACGGGCACGTCATGCTCCTCAGGACAACTCAATACTTTGTCCAGAGTTTTATTTTAGCTCTGTGAGCACATTTAGATCAGGTGATACAATGTCTGGTAGGCTTCCTCATGGACAGTTTCTGTTAATTTGTTTTGTCTTGTGATCAGTTCATACTGTCCTGTTTTTTTTTACATGCCTCATTTTTTTTTTTCTTCCTTACAACTGGGTATTTGAATATTATAATGTAGCAACGGTGGGATGAGAGACTCCCCTCCCCTCCCTGTGGCCGCCACCTCCTATGGGCTCTTGTTGATCAATGTGGAGGCTTCTCTAGACCAAAGCTCAGCTCTTGTGTCTGAGACCAAAGCAGGTTCAGTTACGGTCACATTTTTTTCTGAATATTGATCAGCTGTCCCCTAATAGAGGCCGTCATGGACTCTTCCTTCACAGATTCCCAGTAAAATACATAAAGTCTCAAGTGGACACCACCACTCCCCGGAACCTGCTTTCCTTTACATCTGGTTGCAAAACCAGAATAATGTGCCATGCATCCTGAGTCATCTTACCCTTTTGCTAAATCAGACCTCAGTGACAACGGCCGGCAGGTAGTAGAGCAATTTTCTCCTGGTGGACAACGCAGTAGGCTGAACCAGTTGTGTTCCATGGAATACATTTCCAACTTCAGCAGACTTGCCTCTTTCTGCCAGACCTCCTTTCCCTGGCTGACACTCCACTGCCCAGGCCCCTGACATGGAACGACCTGGCCTGATCTGCCTCTTGGAGATGCCCCCCAAACTCAGCTCTGGAGGTGTAAAGGGAACCTGAGGAACGGAGAACTTACCTGGCTTTCTGAAGTGCCTGTGAACTCTTCCTTCTAGGCCAGTGGGTTTGGTGAACAACTTTCAGCATCTGAGAAAGGTTAGGCACTTGCCCTTCTTCCCAAAGAAGCAGACACACGTATGCACCAAGTTCCTCAAGAGGAGAGTGTTGCTTTTAAATATACCGAAGTGATGCCCTGTCCCCTTTATGTCCTGTAGAAAATAAATAATTCTGCAAAATAAAGATTCTCCAAGTGTTCCAGAATGCTTCTGGGCTGTGTCCACGTCTGCTAGCCTCTGTCCTCCAGCCCCTCACACATGACATCTTCATACCATGGTCTCACTACTCACAAAGTGTGTTCGGGTCTCCAAAGTCTTCTGTGGCAGAGGGAACACACTCACAATTTGATAAGAATCCAAACCTTCCATGTAATCTTTTTCATGCCATTTTCAGATAAGTTAGTGACTTTTTCCACATATTATAGTACAAATTATTTAATAAAAATGTCTGTTCCAGAATTAGCAAAATACTTTAAGCAAGGACTTACAGACTGTTCTTTCTTTTTCAATCTTTATCTCACTCTAATCCACCAAATGTCTTCCCAGTTTTGGCCGTTGAAATAAAGTTTCAACTGGGACATGCTTTGTCAAGTTCACACTCATCAAAACAGCTGGCACCCTCCATGATTCCTCAGGATGAGTGTCTAAGTGGAATTCCGTTAGAATACTGACCAGCCGGACACAAAGTGCTACTTGCTGAAATTTCTAACACCCTGGGCTCTTGTGCT
This sequence comes from Mustela nigripes, assembly GCF_022355385.1. NCBI lineage: Eukaryota > Metazoa > Chordata > Mammalia > Carnivora > Mustelidae > Mustela > Mustela nigripes. The sequence goes on from NC_081568.1 coordinate 3,178,856, forward strand.
CAGCTGTTAAGACTCTTTTGGTGCAAACAGGCACATTTCAGGGAATTCTCACGCAAACATCACACCTAAGCCACTATCCCCAAGAACCAAAATGGGTCCCAGCAGTTTTATCCTTGCTTGAAATAAAAGATGGTTTGCTTCTACACTGAATAAACAACTTTATAAAATAATGGTTTATATAATGAAGTAAGATCATTCTATCAATCTAAAGTTCCATGGTGTCTCCTGGTTTGAACTCAAATTTCCTATTTGTCAACCCAGTTCCCATTTGATGGTGGAGAAGCTAGTTCCTTGTGTACATATTTGGTTACTGTGGCATTGAGTGTCTTCATTTTTATATGGCTGGTAGTATTGGGTTGAGAATTTAATATTTTCTATCCCATTTCAGAGATTGTACGGTATCACTGTAGCTACCAAGGCTAGATTTAAAATACCATCACTTTTACTTGATGTCTGTATATGAATTAATCAGTCAACTGGTACTTAAATTACCTGTTTCCAATTAGTTTACATTTCAGAAGCAAGCTACCACCTAAAGTAATTATCTACCACTATGAATTGAAATTTTGTGATAAGGTTGTCTTCACTAATGAGTGAAAGTCATAGCTTTGCACTCATCAGAAACCCTATTGAAGGACACGTGCCCTGTTGCCTATTGAAGCCTTGAACATACAGTTTTAAACCTATTTCAAACATGAATGAGTCAGAGAGTATTCCCAAGGACACAGACATGATTAGTCACTTACTGTATACATGTGTTTTCCATTGTTGCGGTAACACATTACCTCAAAGTCAGTGGCTGGAAACATGGCAAAAGTATCATCTTACAGTTCAAGAAGTTGGAAGTCTAACATGGATCTCACCGGACTAAAATCAAAGTACCTACAGAACTGTATTTCTATCTGGAAGCTCCTAGGGAGAGCCTTCTCCTGGCCTGTCCAGACTCTAGAGGCTGACTACACGCCTTGACCCAGAGACCCCTTCCATCTCTGATACCAGTAATGGTGGGCTGAGTTTGTCTGATTTACGTTCCTGCCTCCTGCTGGTAATTACAAGGTAGGACTCCTGAGACCACAACTGTGTCCACCTGGACGGCCAGGACAATCTCTCACTCTGAACACTTTTAACTCAAGCATATTTGCAAAGTCTCTTTTGTCATTTAATTCATATTTACAGGCTCTGGTAATTAGACTGTGGGTGCATTTGGGATTCATTATTTTGCCTACTATACTGTATTTAATTTGAGACTACATTTCCTAATCCTTTCAACAGGGCAGGTCATCACAAGCAAGAAGTCCAAACAGGAAAGGAGAGCCTAGTGGCCACAGTGGAGATGTGTGTGGGATTAGAGTCCCTGCTTGGGCAGGTCACCGGGACATCACACAGACGACATCACTTATTCTGGAATGAAATTTCCGGAATCATGACTAGCAAGTGCAGAAGAAAGGCACTGCCATGTTTGGTGCTCCTGCTTAGTTGCTGACTAGACAAGATACAAGGAAGGATGAGGCCAGAGAGGCAATCAGAGTCCAGCTCAGGAAGGAGGCGATGGGGCATTCTGGTCAGGTCAATGTTTATCCAGACCAAGGGGTCTGTGACCGCCCTGAGGATGTGAGAACATTTGGGGTAGATGACTCAGGCAGCTATTTGAGGCAGAGCTGGGGCAGTGCACAGGGGCAGGGGAATCCAAGAATCCCAGTCCTCTGGAGGAGACAGAGAGGACCCAGAACAGACCTAAGGGTTAGGTGAGGGTTAAAGTCCAGGACTCAACAATAGTTGTGGGAGCTCCAAGGAGAGGAGGCATGGCCAACCTCCTGCTCACACTGCTGTCTCAGATGGCCAGGGATGGGCCAGAGTGGAAGGGCAGATCTGGGGGCACAGCCCAGAGTTGGTCTGGTCATTTAGATTTGAGATCTCTAGCGCAACCGGACTTGTGTTGGGGGCCTACCACGGCTAGAACTAAGCTAAGAATGGCCAAGTGCTGAATGACCGGCCACCGGCTGTCCTTGCAGGGTGACACGGGGCTCCCTCAGCACCCAGGATCCCGCTGTGGGGAAGTGAAACTCACAGGATCATTCAGGTTGAAGGTGCGGTTTCAATACACCCACAAAGTTAGTTACGTCAAAGTTTTATTACTTACAAATCTCAGAGCAGGAGTGCAAGGCTCCCAGGGAAGGGCAGGTTGGGGTGCAGGTCACTAACTTCTGCCAATTGAGCTCTAAGTGATTGTGTTGAAGGTTCGCTGGGAAAGCAACACAGGTACGTCTTCCAGGAATCCTAAGCTCAGGTGCTGATCTAAATGCGCGGACCCTCGCTGAAGAGGGTGGACCTACTGTAAATGCCCAGGCAGCACCACATGGTGGCTGTCCTCTTATCACAAACATGATGGCCCGTGCGGGATCTGATGGGGTAGAAGCTGGAGAATCACACAAGAATGCGGAGGGGACTGAGGCCGTCAGAGGCATCTAAAAGACAGCAGTTAGAAGAGGCCCCAGACACAGAGGTGAGAGCTTGTGCGTGATAACCCCAGGAGAAAGCACGGGAAACATCGTCATGTGAAAGTCTCAGCAGAATGAGAACCCCTGCATGGTAACTACTTTGAAATGTCACCTGGGTTGGGTGATGGGACACCCAGCGATGTCATTGAGCGTTATTCTGGTACGCCCATGAGGGTGTTTCTAGCTGAGGTAGCATTGGGATCTGCAGGCTGAGTAGAGCAAGTTGCCCTCCCCGTGTGGGTGGGCCTCATCCAATCCTTCGAAGGTCTGAATAGAATAAAAGACTAAGTAAGAAATTTCTCCCCACGAGATTTGGCCTTGGACTGAAACCAAACCATAGGCAGTCCTGAGTCTAGACTTCTCAGCCTCCATACCTATGTGAACCAACTTATAGTCAATCGATCAATAAGTCAACCATCAATCAACACACACACACACACACACACACACACACACACACTTTTGGTCCTGTTTTTCTGGAGAGCCTTGACCAAAATACTCTGTTTAAAATTAGAAAACAACTAAACTCATGTTAAGACTGACTTGTCTGAATTACATTTGACTCTTTCTTCACAGCTCATGGTGTGACTGGTTAAGGCCCCTGGTGCTGGAGCAGAGACTCTGTCTGCACGCACGTTGCCTCACTGCGTCTCGGGTCCCGACCGCGGGGGACTCTCATTACCGTAGGCTGACAGGTAGTCAGGCATTCCTTGTCAGGTCTACTCACTTTCATGCTGAATTCATGGTCATTAACAAATCGACATTTGCCTAAGCAATCTACAGGAAAGCAAAGAATCAAACAGTTTGCAGTCTTATCTTCACTTGCCAGCCTTACCATCTCTTCGTATCTCTGTCTGACCGTCATGCTCCTTCCCTTCTTACCCATCACCACGTCCCATGACTCACAACCAGTGCCCAGAGGGACCATGAGTCCAGCCACGTGTGCACCCTGGCATCATTCTCACATGCCTTTCACCAATGACCTACCCGTGCACCCCTGCACCTGTGCAGAATGCAATGCCTCTATCCACCTGGCCTCTTCCGCTATCCAAGAATCTCAAGATGATACCCCAAAGCTCAACCCCCATTGCATAGAGCCCTCACTGATAAAGTGTTGAAGTTTTGAAATTCATTCAGAAAGACTAGTTACAACTCTCTCTTAGCGGCAACAAGCCTCCCTCAGAGAAACAGATTCTACCATTGAAATGAGAAAAAATAATAAGGTGCTTACCCAATCCATTTTTAAATGCGGAATCAATAAAACCTACCAATGTATTGTTTCTAGGTTACCTTTAAAATGGTACTGGGGGGAGGGACTAGGTACATTAATGCATGCAAATAATTCAGGATTTAACAAGAGCATGAAGATTTTCTCAAAGGAAGAAACACACACACCCGCTTCCCCACGTGCTCTCCGATTTATCATTGTATTCTCTTAAACTCCGGGGTGTTGCATTTTAGGGTCCTATTAAATAAATCAAAAGAGCGTATTATCTGAAATTAGGAACCAGACAGGACAGCAGCTAAAATTAATTCACCATAGTAATCTCCTCCTTAGAAACCCCCCTGAGGGAAAACGTTATATGCCCATTTCCATGGGCAGAGATTTCAATATATCTCTCCTATTAGCTTTACATGCCTAAATCCCTATGCATTAAAATAAAATGTATCTACCCTCTCAGAAGAGAAAACTGGAAGTCGGCACTTCCCTCTAAATGAGTCCAATTAAATTTCATCAAGTGACACATCTCCATTTTAGAATCATATATAGAAGAGAGAGAAAACGGGTCTAAAGATAGATGTGCCCATGTGCATTTCCAAACATTTCAACCCTAGCCTCTGCCAAAGAGAAGAAAACCCAAACCGAGAGCTATCAACACAGACACATGCATGTGGAAATCCAATCATCCTCACCCCTTCATCTCGGAGCGACACAAGCAAAAATAATAACTGCGTTCAACAGGAGTGTTGTTAAACACCAGCGCCCAAATTCCGTCTCATTTCACCCCCAGTGTGTTTGGGGCGGGGGGCACGAAGCGCGCTTGGGTTAGTTGAAGATAATACGATACGGGGCTCGAAGCCCTCCTTGGATTTCAAACAGGTCAACTTGTCAAAGCTTTATGTGGGAGCCAATTACATTAATTTTCCACAGCAGCCAAATACATATTTCATTTCCATCTCCCACAAGAGATGGGGTCCAGGGATCCTGTTTCGAAAGGCTCTTATCACTAAGTAACATTCATACCCCCAAAGGAACCCTTGGCAGCCGGTGGCCCATTGATGTGATGGAGCCAGGCCGGGCCGCCTCACGCTGCCACGGAGCCCCTCCCAGCCACACGCGCTCGGGGACAATGGGCTTCCACATCAGCCACATTGTCAATAAATTTCAATTACACTAATTGCCAAGAGTTCAATGAGTGCACTTTGAAAAGGGGGAGAAAAGAGTATTAAAAAAAAAAAAAAAAGCTTATGCCTCATAGGGCTAAAGAAAAGGAAGTAATAAATAGTCTGTGTTTTCTAATGGGGGCATTCAAGTATTTTCAACATGGCTTAACCAGATTTTACAAGCTGTCCCAGCTTTGGGGACCCTGTTTTACATTTCTTTGTTACTGTCTCTAAACAACATATACAGAAACTCAATTATGTGGCGTTATATTTCAAGGGAGATTTAATTTCTAAGTACCCCCCACCCCATCAATCTGCTGTGCTCGGATGGAAAAAAGCACTGAGTGCCTTTGGGGAGGCAATTTTCTGAATGAAAGGGATGATTTAAAAACTGACCAACGGGATGGCACCAGACTCAGGGTGGGGGTCCCTGATGTGCCCCCAAGGAATGAAAGCATTGGGGAACGAAAGCCCTGTGGCTTTCCTGCCGTCACACACCCACACGTCAGGGACTCGGCCCTGTCTCTGTAAGGCTGGTGGGGTCTTGACCAGTTTTTCACCATTAGAGGTGTCCTCATCATTATCCACACTCTTCGGTCTTCGCAAGCAAGGAGACAACAAACACAAGAATGTTTTCACAACATGTGGGACATGCGAGTGGCTCCCCCAAGCCCGTGCACCAGGTACAGAAGGGTGCTCGCCCTCCACGAGGCTGTCCGGTGGAGGATCCGAACACTGGGTAGGTGCACGTGGCCCGTCCCCCTTGCCAAGACCCTCGCAGAAAGCCTGGCTGTCCGGGGCGTCATGAGGACAGGAAAAGTGAGACAACGCACCTGCTGCTTTCTCCTGCAACCGGCTGCAAAGAACTACATCAGACTCCCTTCCCCCCGAGGTGTACTTGATCAGGCTTGTTCTCGCAGAAGGAGGGGGGTCGCCAAGGCTGCCTTGGTTTGCGCCGCTGCCATTAGCCTGTGCAGCCTGTCTGCTTTGTAAGCTGGAGATGAGAGCGACCCCACTCCTTGGCGGGCACTCCGCACCAGGCACTGGACGAAGCCCTTTACACATATTAACTCATTTCATCCTCAAAATGGATCCTTGGGGTCATCTTTCCTCCTCTTCCAACACAAAACCTGAACACTGGAGAAATGTGGTGTGAGTAAATTATGCCTCAGTAATACTTTTAAGTCATGTATCACATCTTCCAAGGATATTTTCATTTTAAACAGTATCTCTGCTTATTGATGAAATGCTTTGTGCTCTGTAAAGGGGTTTGCAGCATCAAGGAGCAGATGGGGGAAACTGTAACAGCTTGATCTTTGGAAACATGGCGCTCATTATACCCTGGGAGGGTTAACAGAACCGGGGAAGGATCCTGACAGCACTTCTGAACACAGCCAGGGAAGCAGTCAATGGGCGGCCCTCGGTGGAGGCTTGTCCTGGTGAACAAGATATTCAACAGTGCAGTGCGTGGTTCTGTGAAAGCCTTATGCGAAGGAGTGTGACGGCCAAGGACGACCACGGGGCTGTTTCCAACATGGCAAACCAACCTGTTGGGCTCCGACGTGCCTTTCTGGTGTCGATTGTTTGGTTATGTGACCCAACCTCCCAGTCATCCTGGACCCTTTATGGCAGAAGGTTGACCCCTGAAGTTAAACAATTAAGAGAAGGAGGAGGGAAGGAAGGACGAGGAAGAAAAGAAAGAGAAGATGGAGAAGAATGTAATGGGGGACAAGAAAGCGGGTATTTAAGACCACTGGACTCATTCTCAGAGGGCACGGAACAAATTTCAGAGGATACACGCACCAATACATCTCAGGGATCCAAAATTATCTTACCTTGTATATGCCTACAAAATATCTATAATAATTATGAATTGAAAAAAAATGAGTCAGTTTGGAAAAAAGTTCAGATAAGATGTGCATGGTCGGTCAAAAATTTCCTAATTATCTTCACCCTGGAGCTTCCCTCCTTCTAGGTTGGGACAGGAAAAGGCTATATTTGCACCAAGACAGCAATGCTTTTGGGGGAAGCATCCCCTAAACACCATGGCCGCTGCTGTTATGGGCGACATGAGAAGGCCTTCCTTCCAGAGATCTCTTGTTACCTCTCTGGAGAGTCTCAGGCACGTGCGAGTCAAACACTTTGTCATTTATTTATAGGTTTAAGATTAGTTCAAATGCATCTTTCCATAGAGTCCACCTTAAGAAAGAACACAGTCCTTTTGAGGAAACAGGGAGGAAATACATCGTGTTTGCATTTTAGCAACAAATACAACCAAACAGAAATGGACTAGCAGCAATCCAGAGTTGACTGCACATTCCCCAGTGACGTGAAGTTCTCTCTTAGGAGACAGCGGGTAAGACGTGAGATAGAAAATGTTCGCATTGGGACACAGAAACTCAGCGCTGGATACAGAAGGGAAGGGCGCATGTTGCACGGCGGCTCAGGAAGCTGTGGGCATAAACCTCCAGCCTGGAGAGATGTAACCCATGAAACCGATGAAAACACAAGCCCACATGAGGAACAGAAAGTGGGGAGGAGGAGTGAGGACAGAGCAAGAAAGAGCCATTGCGGGGTGAGATGTAGGACCTTTGTGTTCAAGGAGGTTAAATATCACCTTATCATTGATACTGAGGGAAGTCCTTTACTTCTGCAAGTTGAGTTTTCTTAGGTGTTTTCTCTTAGGCATGCTTATCCACATAAATATTCATTTACTGTAGCCTATGATGGTGTCTTCAGCTACCAACTATTACAGCATTCTGATCAATATCCTCAGGGAAATCCATGGGGTGAGATAAAACCCATCGTGGCAGCCCTTGGAGAATGTGCACTATTAATTCCACTCAAAGGCCCCATGCTTTACTCAGGACACAAAATCAACCCTCTGGGAGCATTTGCCCACAGGCATTGGGCAATGGCAGTTAAGAATATTGCTGTCTTGGCCTTCAGGAAGGTTAAATACCCCATTGAGGACTGTTGTCTTGTGTTATTTTAGGACAAAGAGCAGGTATGAATTATTACTTCCAGTCTTGAGCTTGCCTTGTTTTAGAGAAAGCCATCTCTCTGCTTCTCCCAGAGGGGCCACTGATAAGATCATCAGGATGATAGTTCAGTAGAACAATGATGACAGTCCTCTCACCCGGTGACGCTTCCTGAGATCTCCTGGTGCATCAGGCTTAGGGTCCCGTATTTTTTATGAATGATCACATCCAATTATCTGAAATATGCTCTGCTCTAAGTATTTCTACAGATTTCATTTTGTTGGGAGAAGGGAGAAATTCAGAGTGCAAAAGTAATATCCTTGTATTAACACAAGCAGTAACTGGTGATGTCAGGTTACCTACCTGCCTAGGTTGTTAACCACTCAACACTGAGCTCCTTCCATTCCTTGTGGAGGTATCACCCATAGAGCACGGCGGTGGAGAACACAAAACAAGCCTTGAGGGCACATCTGTCAGCCTGTTGAGGCTCATTATTAACTCCCACAACGTCGGTGGACTGACACCACCATAGATTTTTAATGTAATCATCCAGGATGCACAAGGGAACCAGACTTTGCAAACTGGGCACAGCTGTGATGTGAGGATACCTGCCTCACCTTCTCCATGGGCTCCCATGCTCTGCTGAGAACATTGGGAAAGTCTCTGTGGTCCAGCTGGACCACACACTCCATGGGAGTCCAGTGAATGCACATGGAGAACATGCAAAGCACGCTAAATAAATAAATTGAAAAAAAAATCAGTTTGACTCAAGTCCATGAGAGGATTTGAGAGTGACCTGAGTCCCTCAAATAGGCTTTTCCGCTCCTTAATTTTATGTGGGTTTTCTACTGAGGAATCCGAAGCATGTGGGCCAGCAACGGGCACTGAGATATCACTGGTGACAGTGATAGAGAGGGAAAGCTGGAGGAAAGCCGTGGGTGACTCACCTGGGGTCTCATTTGATGAGGTTCACACTCAAATCCTGAGATGCACATTGGAGGTCCCTTTGCCCTGCCTCAAGCCCCAGAGACAGATGCTTTTCCAAGCACTGGGATTAATGACTTTATACAGTGCAAATTCTATTACTTCCATTTTAGAGGGGAGAGAGAGAATGCGTTAAGTGTCAGCCTTATCCTGTGATCTGATCTCTTGCCCCCTTCTAGCCATTTTCTCATTAGAGCTTTTAAGATGTCTGTTAATCAGGCTGAAGGGGACAGAACATCCCCTGCTGGTTTCAGTCTCTCAACAGGCCCAGGAACCTGTCAGCGGTGCCTTCTTCCCACCCCAGCAGGGCTGCACTTCCTTCCTCTGACACGGGAGGTAACAATTCTTTACATCTGCAGCCTTTAAAACGAGGCATCTTGTAGAGACTTAAACCATGCTCATTGTATTTTATTTCCTTTTCAGCTTTAGATATTTTCCGTCCCCACCCCCCGAAACTTCCAGGAAATGCTCAAGGTGTTTTTGAGCTCTGGGAAGCAGAGCCTACAGTGCCCAGGCGAAGCCAGCTCCGGGGCATGATGCACTGAACCTGGCAGGAGCTGCTCATTCATCTTCGAGGTGTAGCTGGAGCGTCAGTAATTCCAAAAAGCATCACATTAAAATGAAAAGCCCTGATGGCGATTGAAGGTGGTTTTTTGTTTCTTGTCATCATCCATTTGTATCTGCCGATAGCCTCTAGTTAAATCAATGTCCCTGATGAATATTGCTTGACTGAGGAAATAGACCAAATCATCATTTCTTAGTAACGGATATTTATCTCTTTGGGGATAACATTTATTTTTCAGAGATACGCACACACAACCTGTCCTGATCTCATAAGCAATTAACACACTTTAGTGGGCTTTTTAAAATTAAAGGTACTAAATTGTTTGCTTTCTTGTCTATTTTTTTTTCCTGGAATAGAAGTGAATTATAACTGATTGATACTGGATGCACAGAGAGGGGACAGAAGCCTCTAGCTCTGGCTGCCATGATATCTTTGCTTTCGCACATTCTCCATGCATATTCACTGGACATCGTCCCTACTCTGTGCCATGCCTTGGGCCAGCTTGTGGAATGGCCTCACACTTGCAGTCATGGGGAGGAGGAAGTAACTTAAATGTCACACCAATAAATGGAAACTTGGAGTCTCAGGAGGGCTGCCCAGGGAGGCTGGTGCTGGAGCACTTGCAGAGGGGAGATGGGAGCTGTGCAGGGCCCTGGAGAAGCATTCCTGAGCAAGCAGCTCTGTAGCTGCTGTTCGAGTAATCTAGATGGGTCACTGAACCGGCGTTGGAAGGAATCACATTCCAGAAGAGGGAACAGCCTGTGTCCAGGTCACTGGAAAGCAACACCCTTGCAGAGCCAGACCAGCAGTGCGGGCAAAACGGAGTGGAGCGAGACCAGGCACCTGCGGCGGCACCTGCGTCTCCATCACAGAGAAAGGGGGAGTTTATGTTCATATCTGTAGTTTGCAATGGGGGCTCCAGCGGGATCCTGGACACTGGCTAGAGGAAGGATGGGGGAGGGTCAGAGACCTTGCCGTGACCACTTATAGGTGACCACAGCACGGCGTGGTGGCAGTGGGTAATGAAGGCCAATCAGAGTGGATGGACTGGAGGGGTGTGTGAGAATAAAACCAACAGGATCCTCGGGGCACCTGGGGGCTCAGTCTGTTACGCGTCTGTCTTTGGCTCAAATCATGATCTCAGGGTCCTGGGATGGAGGCCGGCATTGGGCTCTCTGCTTCGTGGGGAGCCCATTTCTCCCTCTGCTCCTGCTTGTGTTCCCTCTTACTGTATCTCTCTCCATGAAATAAATGAATAAAATTTTAAGAAAGAAAAAATGAAAGAAAGAAAGAAAGAAAGAGGAAGGAAAGGAGAAACAGGAACCAGCGTCCCGATGGACATACAAAATGAGCGCAGGGTGTAAATGACCGTGTCCCGGGCTGGCGGACAGCTGCCCACAGTGCACACAGCACCATCACTGTATGCGGTAGTATGAGAGAGAGCCCTGCTTGTGTGGGGACCGTGTCTGGTGTAAACCAATACAAGGAACCTCATCTGTAAAGAGACTCTTTCTGTTTGTAATTATTTGCTTACATAACTATGCGGTGCTCACTCTGTGCTGAGCCCTGGTCTGAGCTCCTCAATATTAGCACAGTCACTGTTCACCACACACCTGCCAGGGGGCTCCTCTGACTGTCACCATGGAGGACAAGAGAGTTCATTGCACTTGCATGAGCGCTCACAGCTCGTTCACGGGGAGCCTGGGCGTCTGAGGGGGCCTGGGCCTGCGGCTCTCACCATGAGGCAGAGCTGCGCCCTCTGGCCAGACAGCCCAGTGGCTTGCTTCAGGTTTTCATAGTTATGATTCCACATCTCTGGGATCTTATAATGCCAACACTGGTCCTCTTCCCTCAAAACAGTGGTTCCCTTGGCCAGGTTCCATAGCTTCTCAACAAGGTGAGTCAACAGCGCTGTCTGATTCGAACATTCAAGATGGCAGAGCCTCTGGGCCTGAGCTCTGGGCTCAGGGCTGACACAGCACGGCTGGGGGCCTCAAGCACCTGAGTAATGTCCAACATTACTCAGATCCCAGGGAAATAGTCCTCTTGCCCCTCCCTGCTCTGTGCCCTTGAAACAAAGGTCGCAGCATGGGAAGAACATGTAGGTGATGCATGAGACACAGCCAATGTCAGAGAGAGATGCTCTTTCCGGATACAAGCAGATTTAAGTGGTAGACCCGAACAGGTAAGGAACCAATCCATTAACTCACCTATTCCTTTCGGAGACAGCAGGAAAACAACAAACCATTTCAGAAGGAAGTGCGGCCTGCCTGAGTGCCTAATATCTACTTCTTTCTTCAACTCCTTCCTTCTCCTTGGGTTTCAATCCCCGATTCTAGAAGTTCTCTCGAATTCTCACATTCTCTCATGGTGCTACAGACACACTTGCAAAATCAAGAACATTCACTAGTACTCTTAAATTTGTGTGTAAACAGATCTATACCAAACATGACACCAATTGTTTACATCGGCAACAATATTCTCTTCATGCTTATATAGGCATGTCCCCAGGGGACATCTGGCAAAGTCTTATTTAGGAATCTGACATGAAGTTGCTATAATTTAATCACAGAAATGAATTCATTCTGTATTTTGAGTTTATTGTCGTCTCTGTGGGTCTTACTTCTCCATTCTTACTTCTGACGCTTCGTGTCTAGACTGGCCTTGGGTCCCAGCCCCACATCCATGCCCCAGAATGCACAGCTTCAGCTAGGGAGCACACCATCGGTCTTCTTACAGGGCCAAGGAAGCTCTTAGAGTCAATGGATGACTCATCACTGCTTCAGAATCACTAAGTGCTCTCAAAACTCTTTAAGAGTGGCAAAAGATCACATCTTAATGCAAATGATGAAAGGAAAATTTTTATAGTGTTTGAGATGTGTCTTTTAAGTAATTTGTATAGATGTTGGTAAACATCATACATCCATCCATGGTATGGATTTATGATCAATGTGACCATTTGCAACCATAGCACTTGGGTGACATTGAAAATCAAGGTTGTTAATCTTACCATGTCACAGTTTGGGATCTGTATACAACTATTTGGTGTTTCCCTGATGGCTAATGATGATGAACACTTTCTCATATGTCTGCTAGCCATTTTCATGTCTTCACTGGAGAAGTGTCTGTTCATGCCCTCCCCCCATTTTTTTGACCTGTTTATCTGTTTGTAGGGGTGTTGAGTTTGAGAAGTTCTTTATAGATCTACATTAGCGATTCCCAATGGGGGAAATTTTTCTCCTTAGGGGACATTTGACAAAGTCTGGAGATATTTTTGATTGTCACAGTTGGGGATGAGGGATCATTTAATGTGTGGGAACCAAAGATGTTCCTCAACCTCTTTCAAAAAGGGGACAGCACCCCCACAACAAAGAATCACCTGGTCCGAAGTATCAATCATGCTGAGGCTGGAAAAATCTGTGTTGCCTAACTCAGAAATAGTGCGACTACCAGAAGCATAGCTGAGCGTTACCTCGAAATATTTGAAGGGATAATAATAACCAGGTAAAATTAGGTACCTCGTCCAAAGCTACATGCAAAGTTTGTGCTCAGTGCTCAATATAAAGGATGAATGTGTGTAAGTTGTGTAAGACAAAGTCTCTTTGAGATTTCTAGCAGGTGTCCTGGTGACTAGAGAAAGGACGAGGTGCGTAAGATGGGGGAGCACACAAGTCCAAACCCGCATAACAAGGTGGAGGCAGCAGGGAGAGGAAGGGCTCCACCGTGCACCAGGCACCACCTTCCCTGACGGTCGCAGGAACCTGCTGAAGAGGCTGCGGTGAGAACGGCCTCATCAGCACAGCAGCTCAGGAAACGCGATGCTGTCCTCTGCCCCTCGTGCGGATCATTGCTAGCACGACCCTTTATCAGCGCTTAAACATTTATGAAAGAAAAAAAAAAAACATAGATGATTTAAAAGCAATTGAGAGAATTCAGCCACAATCGGAGAATGATGTCATTCTCCTTCTAGGGTCCGAAAGAAGTGTCTGGCATTTACAGAATAAGAACAGGCTGTGATACTTGCCACAGTAGCAACCCACACGCACAGGTGCAGAACCAGCTACATACCGAATGCGGAGTTACAGATCAATACGACTCTGGGGCACTCGGGGGGCACACTCGGTTCAGTGACCCGCTCTTGAGTTCTGCCAAGGCAGTGATCTCAGTGTTGCGCATTTGAGCCCCAGGTTAGGCTCTGTGCTGAGCATGGATCCTGCTTAATAATCTCTCTCTCTCCCTCTGTCCCTCCCCCACTCCCACTTTGCACACATGCCGACTCGCTCTCTTGAATAAATAAATAAATATTACCTTGCTGCCAACAGAAGTCAAAAACAGCAGTTATATATGGTTCTGGATGGAAGGCTCTGTACTACATCGCTCTTCCCGTGTTCCCTGCTGAGCATCAGAAACACTGCCCTTCGGTGTCCGCCCAGTCTATGCACTTGCACTAGGCACATGACTCCGTCTGGCCACCATCTGCAGGCAGGAGTGCAGAGTGGGTCAGACACTTCAGGAATACCTCCAAACAGTGCTCCTTCTCTGGGACGGAGACAGTGTTCTTTCAATCCAGTTCAGCCAAGGGCAACCCTCTTGGAGGCAACGTGTCCCAGCACATAAGCCTGACCAGGGACATGGTCTAGGTCACAGAACAAACCACCGGGGCCATGACTGAGTATGCACATTGACAGAATGTCCTCAGCCTGAAACATAGTCTTCCACATAGTAACCCAGTTCAGCCTGACTGGGCAATGAGTTTGGCTCCGTTGAATGCATATAAAATAAATCAGAGTTTGTTTCTTCTTACTTCTCAATATTTTCTGATTTTATCAGTTCATACAGGTTCAAAAAGCATTAGCCAGTAAGAAAATTAAAAGTTTAGCTGATTTTAGTGATTCTAGAATTAATTAAAAATATCAAAAGGAGATCATGCGAGAAGTTTAAAGAGATGGTTGCAGTTAAGAGAATGGGGCCAAAAGTCCCTGGGGTTCCTCAGGCTTAGAAGACACAGCCTCTGGCTCCTGGTCTTCCTCCCGAGACTGCCCTGATCCTAATGTGATAATCTCTGCACGGAGCTGGAAAACCAGGAGGGATAATGGGGACACTGGGTAAATGTGCTCCTACTTAATGACGTAATAAAATATGATAATACTGAATTTCAATAATCAGATCCATAAACACACGAGGCTATGTGTTTTCGGGAGGATAAGGGGCTGGTATGGGCAAAACTGAACTCTTCTATCATGAAATTTTGAAGTTAAAGAATCAGAGTTCAAACTCACTGATTTGTTGAGTTATATGTTTATTTGACTGGCTACAGCTCATGTTTTTTATCTACCAGGAGGAGGGCAGGAGAGGAATGAGGCCCTGGTACAAGAGACACATAGCCCACAAAGAGGGGATGTGAAGATTGGGATTAACAACAAAATCAACATAGAAAATTCCTTCCGGTATGCATTGGAGGGACCCCATGCAGACCATAGAGTTTGGGGCCTCCTCCCTCCGAGGTTAAAAGGACATGTCTGAAAGGTCTCCATCCAAGAGGCTGCTTCTTTCCTGGTGGGACGGGCAGGCCATCTCAGGAAGGTGGAGCAGCAGCTCCCCCAGGGATAGGTAGCATCAGAGAGCACCTAAAGGAAGGCCAAGAGTTTGCCTGCTGCAGGTAGGTGAAGGAGCAGAAGGTGGGAGATGCACCTGGATCCTCCCCACATCAGCCTGGGCTTCCTCTTGATACCCTCTGGCTGTGCTTCAATATCCCTTGACCTTGACCTGTATGGATCCAAATGATAGCCCTTGGTCTTGACCTCTATAGGCCCAAATGTCTTTTTCTTCTTCCACAGCTTGAGGGTGATGGAGCTCAGAGTTCCTTGGGGTTTCCCAGGAGGTACCAAAGAGGCAATCCACGGAATGGGAGAAGATACTTGCAAATGACACTACAGACAAAGGGCTGATATCCAAGATCAATAAAGAACTTCTCAAACAAAACACCCCAGAAAACAAAAAATCAAGTCAAAAAAAAAGGGCAGAAGACACGGACAGACCCTTCTCCAGTGAAGACATACAAATGGCTAACAGACACATGTGGGAAGATTTTAACAAGATCGGGATATCACATAGATACTGAACATTAGTAGGGACTTAGTGCTCATTCTCTGAGATGGGATGCGGCTATTTTGGCTCGGCAGTACAGCTGTGTTTCGGTAAAGCAGACCAAAGATCTCATGAGTGAAATGTCATTACCTTCTGAAGTTTTTCAAATTTGTTCCAACTGGTTCAGCAAATCCGCACATGTGTCCATGCATGTACAGCCGTGTGGATGTGTGATTTTTCTGGGGAGAAATCCAACAAAACCACAAATGTTAAACCACGTACTCTAGGAAAGGACTGAAGGACCAGAATCATGTCTAAAGGAATGACAATTAATTTTTCCAACAAGATTCTATCTCTTTATAACATTAGAATTAGAGCCAGTTGAGCAATGTGAAATGTGACTGAAGGAAGAGGCACCACTGTGACAGATTCTAAATAGTTGAAGGGCACGAAACATACAAGGCCAGCTCTTTGCTAAGTCCCGTGCCCGAGTCTACCCTTCCTCAGCACTACACCTGTGCCTGTACCCCCACATGACGTGAAGCCCATGCTTGGTTTGTGCAGAGTCCTTTTTAATGAAATGCAATGTTTCTGTCTCTCAGATGCTCTCCCTCCTGCTGACCCTGCCAGGTCCTGACCAACGGGGCCATGATCCAGGAAACGTGATCACACATCAAGAGGTGGGAGGCGGAAGACCAAAGTGAAGGAAGCCTTGCAGGGACGAGTGCTCACTGTCTGCTAAGCCTGAGTGCTACCACTGGGGGCAATGAGAGCATGGCCCTTGGAGACACAACAAGGTGGGGTTCTGGTGGCTAGGACACAGGGAAACAAAACCCCCTTCCTCTTGATATGGTTCCATTGAGGAATTCAGATTGATGTCTCCTGTAGGGGAACTGGGCAGTAGAGTTTGAATGCATCTCAGTGCCTAGGCTCCCAGCCAGGAGCACCAAAGACGGGCCCACGAGAGGATGAAGGAAACTGTTGTGGTCTTGAAGAGTCTCTGGGAAGCTCTGTTATTCACGGTGCAGACCCGCCTATGCTGAAGCTGCTCTGGAGAGCCCCCATGAACACACAACTGCCCACTCATCCAGCTGCCACTGCCAGCAGAGAACACGGACAGAGCCTTCTCCACCACCTGGTGAACTTCAGGGCAGGGTGTCTCACTGCACTGGCAGGCTGGCAAGCATGGTCCCTGTGCTGCAGAAGAGCCCTTAGAAAGGACAGTGACAATATTCAATGGAAGATGGCTGATCATGTGTAATTTGCCATTTTGTGCATCAACATCCATACACCCTGTTCCCTGTTGAAGGTCCAAGTAGAACAGGAAGAACACATAACTATGATAGAAGACATGCTCACCCCTTTCCAAAAGAGGAGACATGCTAAGTGCTATTTCCATCTCCAAAGTTTTCCATTTTTATCCTTCTCTTTGAAATATATAGTAAGCACTTAACTAGCATAAGATAAAGTGGGGTCCAATGGAGAGGAAGCAGTTAAGGCAAGCACTGATGCACATAGAAATACAAAGGAATATGGAAGGATTTCCCCTGGGATCATCGACATATTGATTGATTGATCGATTGATTTGTATTTTTCTAAGAGGTATTCTCAAATCCCTACCAAGGATATAGCATTACAAAGCATATACCTGCATCAAAGGAGCACGGTAGGCAGGCAAAGCTTTATTTTCCCATTTCTTATCCACACTTTATCCTCACCATCCACTGGGTGGGTCACTGACAAGCCTAGAACCCAGCTACTCAATTGCTGTCTGGAATAAGCCCATAGGTCCTAGAAGACCAGTGTGATCTCAGGTGGTGGGTGGACCAGGTGGGCATCCAAACAGTCATAAGGCTTCAGAATGTCCACTCTTTCCTCCATGCCCCCATGCCTGTCCCGTTGCCACCACACGATTCCGAGCAATGCTTACAGATGTGTCACCAGTTCATGTCCAGCAATGCTTGATTCCCATGTTTCTGAAGGAGCTTACACATTTGTAGTCCTTTCCTGAAGTTCAGCTGAGTTTCATGAAGGAGAGAATAACTGTACAGTCCATAGACAATGAAACTCCCCCAGGCATCTGAGTGAAACCTCCCCCATGAGACAGAACAATGTGAGACAAACACTGAATGGGAAGGAAACCCCAGCAATATAGAAACACTGAGGTCACTTGGGAACAAAATAGAACTAATATCCAATAATGACAAGAAAAGCACTATGTTTGAAAAACAGGAAGTACCAGACTAAAGAAAAGACGTAATTCATGAAAATTAAAGATATAAAAGGCAAAATTTAAAATACAGACCATTAAAAAAATGCAAGGATATCTGTCAAAAAGGGGAATGGAAATACAATTAAATAGAACATGAAAAATAGCTAAGAGCACCATGAAATTGGGCCAAACAGTCTAAAATAAAAGAAGGCATCTGGAAAGAAACCGTGAGGCAGTGGTGGAAAGAAGCACTGGGTGTTGTATGTAAGTGATGAGTCACTGATATCTACTCCGGAAGCCAATATTGCTTTGTATTAACCAATAAAATTTAAATTAAACAATAAAATAAAGTATCAAAAAACGAAAGAAGATAGGGAGGTCCTGAGGAGTCACCATATTGGAGGACAAACAAAGCCGAGCACAGTGAGGGCGCAGACGCAAACCCAGGGGGACCCTCGCAGCATCCAGGAACCTCTGAACTGGGAAGAAAACACTAACAGGTCTAGAAAAATACAGCTCACACAAAATAACAAATGAGAGGAGTCAAAAGTCCTAGAGGCAGCAACGGGTATCAGATTTTGCATGAATTAAGACTACAGATTTTAGATAATTTCATTTCAGAATCCCGCACTCATAGAAATTATTGAAAATAAAAGGGGCACCTGGTTGGCTCAGTCAGTTAAGCGTCCAATGCTTGGTTTTGGCTCAGGTGGTGATCTCAGGGTCCTGGAATCCTGCTGCATACTGGGCTCTGCGCTCAGCCCAGAGTCTGCTTCTCCCTCTCCCTCTGCTCTTCCCCTGGCTCATTTTCTCTTTCTTTCACTCTCTGGGATAAGTAAATAAAATCTTAAAAAAAAAAAAAAAAGAGTTATACATGTGAATTACATATATTTATATTTATTAGAAATTAAAACTGATACATTTAATGCTATTTGTTGATTCATTTAATCAGCCTAATGCATGTTTATGTACATAATATTTTTTCCTAATATGTTTTCTATTAAAACAGATTTTTTAAAATTTTTTAAAAAGGAAGTGAGAAGAGTTGCATTTTTTTGAACTTCTTGTGAGTCTTTTGAAGGCCAAATTTCCTATTAGACAACTGAATCCTCATACCTCCTTCATGGTTCAATTTCTTGTGAGGAGAATATGTGAATAAAATCTTGGCCTCAAAGTAATAAATGGTGGGAAAAATGAAAAATACTTTAATAAACTTTTTGTGTAACTGTGGTTATTTTTCTCCAATATTACTGAAACTAGGCAAGCTATAGTTTCTTGCAATGTGGGATCAAAACACAAAATAATGTTTTTCTAATGTTCTTTGACACTGAAGTCCACTGGTCAGTTTTGCACCTTGAATGAATGGATTTTTTGCACATTTGTGATGCTGTTACACCCCTCATCGGTTACTTGGAGAGCATCGGTTCACTGAATTTTACAGATATTCTGAATCTTAACACAGTTAATGTTAAAATATCAAAAATTTGTCTTTATTAATAACACCACTAACCTAATCAGAAAAGTCTAAGCATTGAGA
Source organism: Mustela nigripes (assembly GCF_022355385.1). Taxonomy (NCBI): domain Eukaryota; kingdom Metazoa; phylum Chordata; class Mammalia; order Carnivora; family Mustelidae; genus Mustela; species Mustela nigripes. The sequence continues at coordinate 3,198,105 of NC_081568.1, forward strand.
GGCTGTCAAGCTTATGCTTAAAAACCCAAATTTTCTCCTTAGCAACCAGTACTGTCAGTCATCTTCCTTGAAGTGTCAGGCTCACTTGATTTGTTTTCAAGGAATGGTCTACAAAATGTCTACCAAAGTCTGAAAAATTATAGTTCATCTGTCAGCAGTTGTTTCAATTAAATATGGTGAACATGAGGAAACCAGAGAGTTGGGCTTTCGGGCCAATCACAGAAGGACTTTTCCTTGAGACGTTTGTCATGCTTCCGTGTGCAGCAGAAATGCATGATGGGGTATGGCGTGTCATCGGAAGTCGTCCCTTGTCAGGTCAGGTGGTCCTGGGTGCACTAACTCAGAACAGTGCAGACTGGGATGTTTAGAAAACACCTGTCCCCAGCCTCGGAAGGCCGTGCCATGGACCCAAAGTAACAGCTACCTGGTAGCATCCTGGGTTTTCTCTTTACAGATTCCTATTCAGGAACGTCCAACATGCAGTTTTTTACTAACGATCTTAATATATCTGTAGTCTGCTTCTAAACAGTATTAAAATCAGTGTATGAATTCATGAGTTTAAGACTTACCAGGTCTTACTATTTTGGACTACTTCACTCTTGGAGGGTACAAGCTTGGCATGGGAGGAATTTGAGTTCTCAAAGATGTAATCTAATACAGTAACTTGAAAATCAAGATTGGATATTTAAGGTATTTTATTCAAATAAGTAACTCCATAGATTTGATTGTTGTAAAAGGGGTTTATCAGTCAGTTTAATAACATAAGAATCAATTGAATATTAATTTTAAAATGACAAAAAGTTGCTAGATTAAGCAACAGAACAGTAAGATGTATAAATTTAATTTAAATACTTAATTGGAGCTATAGTTATGAGGTTTAATATTCCTACATTATACATTACACATTACAATAAAACCAAAATAACTAATAATCACTTTCTAGACTTCCCTTGGACCTAAACACACACAAACACACACAAATCTCCAGATTTAGAATTATAAATACTTGAAAGAACAAAATAATTGTATAGAGATTTTTTTAAAAGTTTTTATTTATTTATTTACTTATTTATTTGAGACAGAGTGAGAGAGCGAGAACATGAGTGGGGGCGGGAAGCAAAGGGAGAGGGAGAAGCAGACTCCTTGATGGGCAGGAAGCCCAGCGCGGGGCTTGATCCCAGGACCCTGAGACCATGACCTAAGCTGGAGGCAGACATCTAGGTGCCCTTGGGTAGAGACTTGAAATAATTAAAAATTTAAGAAATCACATACAAGAAACAAAATTTATCAACAAAATAAAAATACATCAAAATAGTAAAATAAGGTAATGTTTAGAATAACCAACATGGATGATGGATAATACCATAGTGAGTCAATAACCAATCTTTTGCTTAAGGAAGAGATAATTAGTAAAGGGAATGACAGAATTAAGGAAATCACCAGGGTGAAGAGATTACAATGGGCCGGAGGGACGAGCGAGCAAAAGAATAAAGGAGAATCACATGAAAAAGTCCAACTCAGATCCAAAATGAAGGAAACAACAGAAAAAGGCAGCATTAAAAAAGTCATGGAGAAGCATTTTTGCAGAACTCAGGATGGACAATAAGCACAATCTGTCACAAACAGAGTAGATCAAATGAAATCCACCCCTAGGCATGACTCCCTGGAACAGTAGAATTCCAAACACAAGGGAATCCTAAATGTGTCCAAATAAAGAAGAAAGCTCATCTGTAAGGAATCAATAGTTAAGAATTATAGTCGGAAAGCAACTATATCATCCAGAAAAATGAAAATAAATAAAAAAGCCAATTCATACATAAAGACATAGATAAAGAAGAAAATTTGAAGCAGAAAAATCAAGGAATCAATAAAACTGAAATCTGATTTTTAAAAGAAGTTAAATAAATAATCTCTGCCAAAATATATCAAGAAAATAGGAAAGGCAAAAATAAACAAATATTAGATCTGAAATGTATGATATATCAAATAATACAAACAATAAGTAAAAATTATGGTACCACAAAATATTTTATGCTGACAAATTTGATAACTTAGATAAATATACAATTCCCATAAAAAATATCAATTATGAAAATTAAGTCAAGGAAGCTCAGTGTACCTGAACAGTCCTGGAATCATTAGTAAATCAACCTATTAGTAAGTTTCTCTTTTCTTCCTTTCCATTAACAGAAAAGAGATACAAACTCTTTTACAAATGAGATTACAAAGTATCAGAGAATATATTATCTTTGCGTTATATACTCTGTCAGAGAGCAAAATATGCAGAGAGCTCCATAACCCATTCATAAGGTTAATCTACTCTAGAGTACACTGGGGAAATATTGAAAAGAAAAAAAATTCTAGAACAATCTCACTTATCATGATAGATGAAAAGATAGTAAACAAAATAGGTGCAAAGCAAGTTCCTCAGTGTATGAAAAACATGCCTTGTTATTAAATCATACCGTATACATTGATAAGAGTTAGTGGAATTTACTGAATGAAGATTAAGAAAATATATCTCAATTGTCTCAGAAAAATTATTTTATAAATTTTAGCAAACTCTCAGGTCTCATAAAAATTGTATGATGACTCAAATTTAGACTAGAAAGGACTTTTGTTAAATTATAAGATATTTCTTTTATAAAACTATATTATATACCTATACTTAGTCATGAAATGTCAAATGCATTCTCCTTGATGTCAGAAAAAAATACAAGGGCACCAATTATAACTGGTCCTGTTCTGCTTTGTGCTGGAGATCCTAGCCAAGGAGAAAGTCGGGAAATAATTTATCAGAACTATGAAGAAAGAAACACAGCTGTCCATGTATCAGACTATGCATATAGCATACTCATATGCGTGTGCATAGACATGCATTATGGTATATATTGCATATGTGATATTCTACTATATAATATTTTCTATTATGAATATTAAAAGAATTGCTGTATAATAATAATGGTTGTTAAATGTGATTTTTAAAAAAGCAAGATCTCATTTATAGTATAAATCAAAACTATTGAGCTACCTAAGAAAATGGCCAACAAAACGTTTTAACAAAGGACATACAAGAAAGCCCAAATAAAACGAGGATCTCATCATGCTCGTGTGGAAGAAGAAAAGCTGTTAATTCCTCCCTAATTAGTCTACCAATGTAACACATTCCTAATCTATACATTTTATAGAATTCAATAAAATTACATGGAAATTGACAAGTTGATTATTATAGTCCCGTAGAAAAATGAAGCAAGGAAGTCAGGCAGGAGAAGTGAAGAAGTGTTTCTGTCTAATCAGAATTAAAGGGTAAATTGTAGCATTCAAGCACACACACGTGTGTGTGGATTCAGAAACAGAGCGTGTCAAAGTAGAGATGCTCAACAGTCCATGTATAGGTGAACAAGTGTGTGAAAGATGAAATAAAAATGAGAAGAGCAGAATATTTTTTAAAAACAACGTTGCACATGTGAGAAAATATAAAATTTGTCCTTAGATCGCATCAAATAGTAAATAAGTCCAACATGAATTAAAATGCAAAGGTACAGAATTTCAGAGGATGACGAAAAGATGTCTACCCCACATCCGTGTAGGGTGGTGCTGCTTAAGCCTTAAAAGACCAACATCATCCTCTTAAGTCATTGTTCATTTTGACTACATTAACACTGAAACACCTTTTTACAGAAGAGTCCAGTAATGATAATGACAAACATTTACATAGTGTCTATTATGCATCTGCCCTTGTTCTCACCACTGTGTATGTATTAACCCCTTCAATCCTCAAGTTATGTATTAGGTAGATAATATCGTCATCATGAATTTTCTCATGACGATTTGAGCCATAGGGTGTTATGTAACTTCTTCGAGATCAGAAAGCTAGCAGCATGAAAAATGCACCGAAGACGCGGAACGGTTACTCAAGGGAACAGAGAACAAGCAGTGGAAACTAAGAGGATAGTTTTCAGAATATATTAAAATTCCTCCAAATTAATAAAAGACATTTAAAAATTGAAACACTAGGGAAAGAGGCAGACGTATGCTTTTATCATCGTATGGCGTATAAAATTGCATTGCAAACAGAGGGTGTGTTGTCTCATTAGGAAAAGACTAGAAACTTCCACTGGAAGCAGAGCAGAAGGAGGGAAGGCAGCACGCTTGTGCTCAAGGCAGCCAAGCCTCCTCTAGGGACGCACAACTGCTGATAACGTCACTGGGCCCAGCTGACAATTCGGCTGGATTCAGGACTCTGGGTTCTCATGGAGACGTTTCACTCTCCCTGCATGCTTTGGAGACCTTGGCTACATGTCTGCTGGCTCATGGGGTTAAGCAATTGGAAAAACAAAAGAGAAAAACCAATGACAGTATGTTCCTACATGTTTCCCAAAGAACAGATGATCGACAAATTTCATTCGCCTCAACCCCCAGCACAGCCAGACCCCAGGTCTGCTCCAGTCCCTTCCTGCACCTGAGAGCAGGTAATCCACACAAGAAGAGACTTGGGTCCTCAATGAACACAGAAACATGCTCGACTCTGTCTTATAAGGGAACTGTAAATTATAACTACAATGAGATGGCACTGATAAAAAAAAAAATAATAATAAGGAGTCCAATGAGGGCATCCTTGGGATGGGGTTATGGGAAATCTGGGCTCCTGCTGGGAGTACTTAGGGACCCAAGCACTTTGGAAGGCACCTGGGCAATGCCTAGGAAGTGTGAAGACGCTCGCACCTAAGTGCGTGGCTTATTCTAAATACAGAGGTTGGTCTCACCTGTGGAATCCGAACAGGTCATCGCATTGAAACGGAGCAGCGTGATGGTCGCCAGGGGCTGGGAGAAATGGGGAAGATGGGGAGATGGGAAGATGTTGGCCCAAGAATGCAAATTTCTCGTTAGAGGATGAATATGTTCTGGGGATCTAAGGCATAGCGTCAGGATTATAGACAATAATACTATACTATAGGGTTGAAAGTTGCTGGGAGGCTAGGTCTTAGAGGGTCTCACCAGAAAAAGAAAATGATAATTATGTGATATGATGCATTAGCTAACACTATAGTGGGATCGTATTCCAGTACTGAAGTGTAGCAAATCAACATCATTGACTTATCATACACCGTTAACTTATACCGTATTATATGTCAAATATATCTCAATAAATCTGGAAAAATATTGAATATATATATATTATAGACTCACTAGTTCATGTAAAAATACTTATAAGAATACTTACAGCAGGGGTCCCTGGGTGGCTCAGTGGGTTAAAGCCTCTGCCTTCAGCTCAGGTCATGATCCTAGAGTCCTGAGATCAGCCCTGCAGGGAGCCTGCTTCCCTCTCTCTCTCTCTGCCTGCCTCTCTGCCTACTTGTGATCTCTGTCAAATTAATAAATAAAATCTTTAAAAAAGCTTTAAAAATGCTTATGGCAGCATTGTTTGTAATAATAATAATAAAAAAAGATCTTGTGACTTTGATTTGGATAAGGATGTTTTAGATATGACACCAGAAGCCCAGTCCATTAAATATATATATATAT